>NC_134354.1:492304853-492402265 GCF_048569485.1 Anomaloglossus baeobatrachus
CGCACCAAATCCGCATGCGGATTTGCCGCGGATTTGCCGCGATTTTCCCGCAGGTGGTTCCCTGCGGATTTTGCAGGCTGTACTGCCGAAATCCGCAGGGTACCTGCGGAAAAGAATTGACATGCTCATTTTCTCAAGATATTTTCTCGAGAAATTCTTCTCAAGGAAATTTCTTGAGAAAAATCCGCACAGTGCGCACAGCTATTTTTTTTTCTCATAGAATTTGCTGGGAAATGTCTGCACAAAGATTGCAGACATTTCTCAAGAAATTTCCGCGGCAAATCCGCGGGTAAATCCGCGGGTAAATCCGCGGGTAAAATGCACTAGTGCGCACAGAGCCTAAGAAAAAGTCCAAAAAAGTTAAATTAAATAGAATAGAATTGTGTCAGTTGATAGATGGTGATGTGTAGTCATGAACAGTAGGTATATTGCATTGATAGGCAAACTAAGTTATCAAAAGAGTTGTCAGTGTTTGAAGAGTTATATGAAGTAGAGGCGCATTCAGGGATCAGAGATGTCAGCAATGACATTGCTGAATTAGTTAAAAGTGTCATGGAGGCCCATAGGGATCTAAGTTTTTACCATAACACTCGTAAATAATGTCATGATGTAGAATTATATTCTTTGTTCTCTAACGTATATGTGCCGCCCCAGGAGTGCTGTTCCTGTTCGGGGACGCCACAGTGCAGGGAATCTTTTGGCCACGGGTAGGTCAGGTTAACTTCTATAGGAATCGTAATGCCACTCTCGGTATTTGCGGTCAGGGGTTGACCGCCACTGCAGTTTTGGGAGCGCCTGGGGCTGATGGTAAATTTAGTCAGATGTTGTAGCCCCCCGAGAGTGAGGCTGGCCCCAGGGCCCAGTGTAAGTTTGTAGTACCACAGGTCGCAGAAGAACTCACACACAAGCAGCAAAGTCTTTCAGGGTTTTTACTCACTTTCAGATGGTAGCTGTGAGTCAACCCGGGCAATGCTATGATGAACCAGGAGGAACTAAGTATCCCTTTGGCTGATGTAGGGGTGACTGCTGACTCGCCTTCCCTGCCCTTCTTGTTTTGAGGTGACTCCTACTTGTAGTATTACTGGAATCACCCAGGGAAGTCGCAACTGCCGTTCTCCCCTTTCTGGCCCGTTTGCCTGACAGCGTTGACCAAGGATAGATGGCTCCAGGCTCGATCCTCCTTTTGGGCCCCCTCGTTGCTGTTGTAGCTGTGGACTCTGTGTGGTTAGTGAGGCGCATAAAGTGCCCTCACCAGCAGGTTTGGCAGGCCAACTGAATGGGCCCCTGCTCTGGGGACCTGTTTCCCCGTGCAGGCTTGGACTACCGGCAGTCCCCTTACTCAGCCACCTCTTGCTAATGCCCTTGGTGGATTTCAGGCGGCACCACTGGGTAGCCTTTTTCCCCCGCTAGCAGCCACTGACTGGTGCAGTGTCTGGCAGGGCCCTGCTCCTCTGCTCTGCCCTCCAGATGCGGCTCTACACCTCCTGCTCCTTCGGCTGCCTCTGCACAACTCCTTGTCTCCAGTCCCACACCCACCACTAGCTGAGATGCGAGGGCCAGCCCCCTCCCTGGAACTGCCCAGGGGTCCCCTCTAAGCTGTGTGTGTTCCTGGTTACTTCGTGTCTGTGTGTCCACACCCTAGTCAGCCTCTGGGATTACCTGTTTTGTACTGACCCAGCATGGGTGCAGTACTCATTGGTGCCTGAGCAGGTCAGGGGCGCCACATATATGCCTTTCTCTGCAGTATGAGCTTTCCTTTGTCTAACATGTATAAAACCCCCACACGTCTTTCGGGGGCTACTTCTTCATCTGTTGCAAATTCTGCTGTTTCACAGGACACCTGCATGTGTCTCCATGCTGCTTAACCTGTCTAATCTGCTCTGTTGCTATCTCGGAATAAACTTCAGTCTCTGCTTAAAATGGATTGTCTACAGCAGCTTCTCTAGCTCTCAAGGTCTACAGACATTTTCTTTCATAAGCTTATGTGATACATGGTTATGTTAATAAAGTCCCCCCTCACTCCTCATACTGTGTCCTCATACATTCCCCCCTTGCTCTCCATACTGTGTCCATACCCATCCTACCTCCTTGCTGCCCATACTCTGTCCTTAAATTCCTCCCCTCGCTCCCCATACAGTCCTTAAAATTCTTCCCCCCTTATTCTCCATACTATTTCTTTATACATTCCACCCTCACGCCCCATGTTGTGACTGTTTACATTCCCCAGGCTCTCTCTCCCCATAATTTTTCTCCAAATTTCTTCCCCCTTCCCCTAATTACAATAAATGTTTGGTGTCTTCAGCTCCATTGGAGCACTTACCACCAATGCTGCCAGTCTGTCAGCTGCCTATGCAGCTCTGACAAGTGCCGTCAACAGCGTGAACAGCTTACCTGATGATGCTGCAGACATAGCCCTGACCTGGAAGTTCTGGTGGTCAGGGCTTCACTTGTACTAATGTCTGAAAGATTCGAGTACAATTGATCACTGGGAGCTGGCGTGCTGCACCTTCAACCAGCCTGTCATCAGTTAGACAGCCAGCTCAGAGAATAGCCCACTCCCACTATAGGGGTGGCAAAATGCAGCTACTGGGCAGACACCACGAACTGCTGCATCAGGCGGCCCAATGGCACCCCCCTGCCATCTGCAGCCAGTGAAAATGCCCCACAACCCACCCCTGGATATGCCGCTGTAACATCTCAAACATACCAGAAGCTACCACAGACGTGAAGAGCCCACAGAGACATGGTATGTAAATGATGTTTCATCCTATACATTTGGAGTGATTAAAAGAATAAGATGCAGTTGTAACAATGCCCAAGTGTCACAATGTTACTCGGGATAGCGAGGGACAGGAGTCTCCTTTGCTGTCCTTTATGCTAGGGGACCCTAAGTTTTCCCTCACCTCCAGATTACCCCTAATGGTGGAGACACCAGAGTCCCATGCCTTTCTATACTCTTGAGAAATGCTACTCTAATACACCATTCCCCCCAAGGAGGGATGGGGCAGAAGTGAGATGGTAAATAAACAAGGGAAAACCAAAACTCTGACACACTGCACACACAGGAATAGACAAAGAGAGACTCAGGAGAAAAAGATCAGGACGGTAGTAACAAAAAGCCAACAAGGGTAAACTCCACCACAGCACACAGCAACAGTTATCACACCAAATAGTCTGGATCACCATACCTCCCCAGACCAAATAAAATAAACTATAGCTGGAATACAGTAAGTGGAAGGATACAGCCAACATATCTAGGAGGCGAGAAGATGTAATTGGCCCCCCACAGCAGATGATCAAAGGAGACAAGCAGAGATTAAAGCCTGCTAGCCTGTCTTTGAATAACCAGGTCGATGCCCAAGTCTACCTGCGTAGATCATTGACACCAGAGGAGTTATCAGGTTGAGAGTCAGAATCTGTAGTCTGAACAGAACTCAATGCCACCATTACAGTCAGCAATGTTTGTGAAAATCTTCATGTGACAGGGTGGAACGCATGCAGACAAATATATGAAAATGTCAGACGGCCTGAAATAAATGTGTGCACATGCATTCTACATTAAACTGCATGACAGAGTTTGGACACTCTGACGTGAAGAACATGATGAATAGCCAGAGATGCAAAGATAGAGAAAGGCGCATGAGCGCAAGGTGTGCATCCCAGGGTAAAACTCAGGACCATAGGGCCCTACGCTACAACCAGGGACACAGACGAAGCAGCACATGTGCAGTGGACATATAAAGGGATTGAACCACACAAGAGCAAGTGCATAACCTATAGCAGAAGTTTATACCAGAAATACTTAGAGGGGGCAAGAGAATTGCACAGATGTAAACACACTGGAGATGCGTGCCAGGGTGGTACGGACAACAAATAAGCCGCTTGTGACAGCCTGGAATACATAGTGTATGCTGAGTTAAGGAAAGAAGACAAAAGAGAAGGACTAAACAATGGAGTGAAACAAATTAAATAAGATAAATGCATACATGAAATAATGTACATAAATTTGCAAAAAAAAGTATTAAATAAGGCATATGTAAAAAGTACTATATATAATAAACGTTTCAAACAATACAAATAATAAACAACATACAAATACACAAGTGAAATGCCACATCTGAGCTCGTTGAGGGTTAAAAAGGTGACAAAATGACATAATGATTGATTCATCATTATGAAGAGACCTGAGAAGTCTCAAAAGCTTGCTTTGTAACATCATTTTATTTTAGTTAGCCATTAAAAGGTATCACAACTACAAAATTATAATTTTGTTTCTCTCACTGAGAGCAATCAATCATTTTTTAACTGGCTAACATGGTACTAAAACTTTTTTTTTTAACTAAAAATTACATAAAAAACATTAATAAAAGGTCCAATATTCTCAGATGGAGATTTAGGCACCATGAAGTATAGAAAGGATTTCTGGTCACAGTGAAGATTTTTTTTAAAATGCAGCAGAATCAGATGGGACATCAAACATGTAAGCTACAGAAAAAGAAACATATAGGTGAAAAAATGTAAATATAAAATAGATAAAACATAAAATAAAAGTAAAAATGGTTCTATAGTAAATTCTATACAGTACCTTATTAAGGAGAGGACCATATTACAAAAAGGAGTTGAAACTGATTTGTTCATTGAGACCATGGGGTGACATGGTATTTAACCTAAAGGTCAATTTAGACTCAATCTGAACTAGGCGCCTTTTTAATGTCACCACCTCTGGAACTGAAACGAACATGATCATTGCCTTTCACTTTTAACAGTGATTCATTACAATTGTGAAAGAATTTAAGGTGTTTTGGTTGCATCTTGAATGTTTCAATATCATCACATTAATATGCTGCTCTAATATCAAGGACATTCTCTTTGACTCTTCATTTAAAATCCCTTGATATCAACCCAATATATTTAAGGTTACATGGACAGGTGGCACCGTATACAGTATAACCACAGTGGGGTGCAGTTTATTGTATATAAGATTCTATATACGGTACTTTTTGCCACAGATGAAAGATAATGAAGTCAAAGTTCATCTCAATAAATTAGAAAATCATCAAAGAGTTAATTTATTTCAGTAATTCAATACAAAAAGGGAAAAACATATATTATATAGCGTCATTACAAACAGACTGATCTATTCAAGTGTTTATTTCTGTAATGTTGATGATTATGGCTTTGAGCCAATGAAAACCCAAAAGTCATTATCTCCGAAAAGAATAATTACCACAAAACACCTGCAAAGGCTTCCTAAGCATTTAAAATGGTCCAAAGTCCAGAAGTAGAAAGAAAGCGGCAGCTCACTCAGCGTATGGCAAACATAAATCCTTTATTCTGCTATCGCAGACATAGCCGCAGGAATAGCGGGGAGAGGAGGGAGTGCGGGGACGGAAGACGGACGACAGCCGTTTCGTGCTGTGGGTAGCGCTTAGACAAGTCTATTCCTGCGCCTATGTCTGTGATAGCAGAATAAAGGATTTATGCTTGCCATACGCTGAGTGAGCTGCCGCTTTCTTTCTACTTCTGGACTTTGGAATCTTGATCATGCTACTAGCAGAGCGCCACCCAGCATGGTATCATTAGCCTGGGAATAGTCAAGTCCTGGAACAGCTGAAACAGCTGACTGCCTCTGAACTGTGAGTACGGCTCCACTGACTGGCTTAAGCGCTGCAGTGCCCGACTTTTCTCTTCTATATCACCATTTCAAATGGTCCCTTAGTTTGGTTTAGTAAGCTACCCAATCATTGGGAAGACTGCTGACTTGGCAGCATCATGGTTTTGGGCCTGCTTTTTTCAGCAAGGTCAGGGAACATGGTTAAAATTGATGGGAAGATGGATGGAGCCAAATGCAGGACCATTCTTGAAGAAAACCTGTTGGAGTCTGCAAAAGACCTGAGACGGAAATTTGTCTTCGAACAAGACAATGATCCAAAACATAAAGCAAAATCTACAATGGAATGGTTCACAAATAAACTTATCCAGGTGTTAGAATGGCCAAGTGAAAGTCCGGACCTGAATCCAATCGAGAATCTGTGGAAAGAGCTGAAAACTGCTGCTCACAAACGCTCTATATCCAACCTCACTCAGCTCGAGCTATTTGCAAAGGAAGAATGGGCAAGAATTTCAGTCTCTCAATGTGCAAAACTGATAGATACATACCCCAAGCGACTTGCAGCTGTAATTGCAGCAAAAGGTGGCGCTACAAAGTATTAACTTAAAGGGGCCGAATTATATTGTGCGCCCATATTTTCACTTTTTTGTTTCTTACAAAATTTTAAAATAAGCTATAAATTTCGTTCAACTTCACAATTGTGTCCCACTTGTTGTTGATTCTTCAGCATAAAATTTAAAATTTGTATCTTTATGTTTGAAGCCTGAAATGTGGGAAAAAGTTGAAAAATTCAAGGGGGCCGAATACTGTATATAAGTGCCCAGGCTGCTCTCAATAATGTAAAAAAGAACTTTTACTATACTCACCTGCGGGCAGTCGGGTCTGATGGGTGTCGCTGGTCTCAGTCCAGCACCTCATCTCTTCCTTCCATCGCCGTCCTCCTTCCCAGCTCCGTGTGGATAGTGCATCCTATGTCATCCACACAGTGTCCTCCATTGCGCTCCTGTGCATGCGCACTTTCATCTGCCCTGCTGAAGGCAGAGCAAAGTACTGTAATGTGCAGGCATGAGGAAAAGTCAAAGAATGCCCGCTCAAGCACACTACAATACTTTAATCTGCCCTCGGCAGGACATAGGAAAGTGCGCGTGCACAGGAGTGCAACGGAGGACACTGTGTGGATGATATAGGACACATCATCCATATGGAGCAGAAAAGGGTGGCAGCGACTGCACAGGAGAGGAGGTTTGACGCCCTGGACTTGCCAGGTAGTCACAGACAGGCCCTTGCACAAACACCAGTCCCCTAAAAAGTTAACAGCAGTCAACCTAAAAACCCTGAGTCACCCCTCTCAGGCTTTGACGTTCACACCCGGGGGCAAAGCCAGGCGGTTGGCCACGCCCACCGAGGAGTTCGGATAGCCTAAGGCGGGAAAAGCAAGCAGATGAAGTTAGGGAGAAGAGGAGAGTAGTAGAGAAAGAAAAAACGTCTGTCGGGGATCTGGGTCGTAGCCCGGATACCCCGTGGCCAGGAGGCAGGTACCGAACCAACTGGAAACCGGAGCACCAGGAGGGGTACTCAGACCTAGAACGAGGCCCAGAAACCACTGGACCGAGTCAAATTCACTGATTGGGGTCTGGACCTTAGGTTCTTTCCCACCCAAGTCCCGACTGAAGACAACAGCCCAACGAGGGGGATAGAAAGCGACCGCTCAGGCAGAGATCCCACAGGCCACACACACAAAGCCGAGGAGTGGACTCCTGTCGCGGAAGCGCAGGCAGTCAAAATCTACAAAACGAGGTGCAGGAGAAAGGCGGGAACCACCAAACCGGTGTATCTGTCATAGTGAGTACAACAGTGCCCTCGGGCCGCGCACCGCCCCGCCCGCACTCCCACATCCTAACCCCAACAACCGGGCCCCGGGACCATCAACCCCCTACCCACGGAGGGGTCAACACCTGGCTGCGCAACATTGTCCCCGGGAGCCTAGTCAATGGTAGCGGTGGTGTCCACACTCACCACGACCCGTGGGTGGCGTCGTGAACTTAAACCCAAAACCGCGGCTCCGCCCGTGAATCTCCCCACCGAAACCCCTCATGTAGCGCCAGCCTCCCTTCAGAGTGACGTGACCCCCAGGTCCGGAGGCGCTCGAGCCACCCACCGACGAGCCTGGATCCGAGCGGCTAGGCTGCGACTGAGCCTCGGGGCGGTACAGAGGCGCTGGACCAAGAGCAGTGACACCCATCAGAGTGGCCCGCACCCTAGGTGAGTATTACATAAAGGTGTTTTTTACATTATACAGATCAACCTGGGCACTTATATACAGTATTCTAGAATGCTGTATGGTGGGGGCCGCAGCTTAAAAGGGACAAATCTGGTGACAGGTTCCCTTTAAGACTTTTTTTGAAATGCTTGGATAAAGAAATGTCTGCCATTTTCATCTATAGAAATCTATGCAGAAACTCATCTTTCACTTGCAGACATTGGTATATCAAATCTACAGTATGTGAATATCCCAACTAACATTGGCGCAAACATAAAAGCCACACTGCAGCCAACAGTGCGGAAAATAAACAACTGAATCCTCACTAAAAAATTGCTCAACACATCATATTATGAACCAAAGCTGAGTGTCACACACATCATATCTGATTATTATACCTTCAAAATAAAGAAAAAAAATCACAGCACTAATCTATTGTTACTTTTGTGAATTTTTAGTGTGCTGTTGCATAACATTCACTGTACATTGTTTCAACAGGACATAAACTCTGTGCTCTTTACGTAAAACACAGTGACATGAATCATCATGTTTAAAATATTAAAATGAAGACGACGGAATTCATTTCCTCTGTTCCACCCTCCTTATGGGCGTCTGCTGTAAGAAGGAAATTGTTTTCTTGTGGTGATTTCTACTTTCTTCTGTCATGGAAAGGATTGCTGCAATATGTTTTATTATATAGATATATATGTATAAACCATGATTGGCGCGCTCTGGATTTTCATGACTTTTCTGTTCTCCAATATAAAATATTCGGTCTTAGAAGAGGCTAATGTATCAGGTAAGAACTTTTCTTTGCCTTGCTTTTGTAGTATTATACACTACTGTATATAGTATGTGTATATATATATATATATATATATATATATAGTGTGCATATATTCTAAATACTACATAGCTTGTCAGTGATATATTTTACCTCTTTAGCTTACATTCTGATGCCCGTTCCAAGTGGAGAACATGATTTTGTTCACTTTAGTCACAGAAAATAGGTTTGAGTCTGTAAAAAATAATGATTCAATATTACAATATTGTATGATCAGAGTTTAGATACTGGCATGATAAAAAATAAGGGGATGACTTGAAGCTATAGTAAAATCTGAAGCACGGTACCCAAGTGACAGTCCTTGTGTGCATTTCTATAAAGCAAAGTGGATTTTTAGACATCAGAGACCAAGAATGACCACAATATCTGCACCTCCTGCACTGTGTGCTTCACTTAATATTGTATTGTTATATATTTCTAATATTAGTTACATATCATTATTCGTATTATATCAATATTGGTGCCGTGAAGTAGATTTTGGATCATAGATCATGGGAAAAATATATTCTAAATTATTAATTCTTGTTCTACAAATATTATTCATTGTCCTCTATATACAATAATGTTACAAGGTCAATGAATAATGTATACTTGTAATGAATATAGTCTATAGAAGTAGAACAGTATTTACTCTATAATGGGTCTGCTCGGTTTTACCTTGTTGGGAAAGCAGAGTATACATGGTAAAAGTCATGTATTTCCGCTGAAATCCTCCCTTGACGTAAATAAAAACAAAAACACAGTAAGGAATTCCTGCCCCCTTGTGGCTGAACCTGCCATTTTCACTTAAAGCAATAAACTGGTGTCCTGATGATCTGTTTTAACAAAATGTTGAAAAAGCTCCTGGAAACACTTTAGGTTGAACTAGCACTTTAAAGCATACTTGTCATTTTAGGTGACTTCAGAATAATAATAATAATAATATTTATTCACTTATATAGCGCTGTTAATTCCACAGCGCTTTACATACATTGGCAACACTGTCCCCATTGGGGCTCACAATTTAAATTCCTTATGAGTATGTTTTTGGAGTGTGGGAGGAAACCGGAGGAAACCCACGCAAACACGGGGAGAACATACAAACTCCTTGCAGATGGTGTCCTTGGTGGGATTTGAACCCAGGACCCCAGTGCTGCAAAGACTGCAGTGCTAACCACTGAGCCACCATAAGCACTTGTGTGTATATTATGAATAACACCATCTCTGGCCATTATTTCATTTGTATCCTGTATTTTCAGCAGTTGTTCCCTCTTCAGCTGCTATGATTTCTCCCATACACAGTACACATGTGAAAGATTCCTGCTCTTCCGTCTATGTATCACCTGCTGAGAAGCAGGAGGACGACATTATACAGCAGTATTAGCAATATGGCTGTGAATCCATTACTAGGGTGAGATAAAACACTTACTAGAAAGCCGCACCTCCTGTATATATCTTTTCATTCCTCTTTTTAAGGGTTAATAAAGATGTCAGTTTTTCACGTACAAGTTCTATCTATAGTTTTCATCGATAGAAATCATTCCCATTATAGTCTATTTACATGTCCGTGTATTTTTGTGGATCTGAAAAAAATCACTGAGATATGCATTAGTGAGGTTGATCAGAGACTTGGATCAAAATCAGACAAGTCTATGAGACCATTAATAAGATTGGATAATACTCAGAAGCCATTCGTGTGCTGTCCATTATTCACGGACTGTTTCATATGAGAAGGTTGAGAAATCTCCATTTTTTATCTGAGAAAAATGCTGAAACTCTTACCAAGCTCTGAGGGTAAAAACTGACACAGTGACCACACTGTAATGAAGCTCGGACCATACAAGAAGAATCACTGATGTCCAAATGAGCTGTCGCGGGCGGGGAGGAGGGTGTCAGCACACTACGCTCACCCCTTCTGCTCGGGTCCGGCGGCCGCTGCTCAGTGGTGGCTCGAGCTGTAGGCCGGATCCCGGGGGTTTCTCGAGTGGCACTCCTCGCCCGTGAGTGAAAGGGATTGGTTGGGTGTGGGGATTGTTTATAGTCCGTGACGCCACCCACGGTTGTGGTGATTTCACCACCGCTGCTCCATACGGGGGTCCCGGGGATGGTGATGCGGAGCAGCCAGGTGTTGTGTTGCCCCTCCGTGGGTAGGGGTTGGTGATCCCGGGGCCCGGTGACGGTTTGGGAGGTGCAGGGCCTGGTGGGCGCAGGGATGCGGGGGCAGCGCTGTGCCTTGCGGCACTGTGGTACTCACTCAGCCTGAGACGTTGACACAGTTTGTACGGTAAACCAAACGGCTGGTAAGACGGTCCCACGGACGGCTGCAATGGCTCTCCCAGTAGGTGACGGTGATGTCCCTCTTCCTTGCACCTTGTGTACTAGTTGGTTGCGATGGGTCCCCACCGGTAACCCGCTCCCCGGCTTCAAGCTGGGCCGGAGGAGCTCTACTCTTTGCCCGCAGGCGCTGGCCCTCAGAAACTGGTGCCCTGGCGGTGGCGGTGTCTCTGTTGTACAGGTTGGGCTGTTGCCTTCACTCGGGTCTTGGTTGTTGGGGGATCTGCGTCCCCTTCACTGACGGATTCGGCAATTTACGGCGACTCCAAGCCTTGCCGGGGTCCGAGAGGCCCCTGCCCTGGTGCTGACTGTCCTTCGGAACACTGCTCCAGACCACCGGGCACACAGCCTACGGGGTCCTTCCAGGAACTTCCAAACGGTCCCCCTCCAGACAGTCACCGCCGTTGCTGACCTTGCTGACCTGTCCTGCACTTAGCTGGACTCTTCAGGCTTTTCTCCCTCTCTGTCACCACTCTTGCTTTCCTCCTTTACCACTTTACTTTTCTTACTGTCACTTGCTGTTTACTTTAGCCCAGCCTGGGCTACTCCTCCACTCCTTCCACTTCCTCCTCCCTGACTAGACTCTACTCTCAAGCTCTTCCCTGAGCTGACTGCCTGGTTTCTCCCGCCTCCAGAGCTGTGATCTCCTTGGTGGGCGGAGCCAACCGCCTGGCCCACCCCCTGGTGTGAATCACCAGCCTCTGGAGGAAGGCAACAAGGATTTTTGGTTCAGCTTAGATGTGCCTACCTGGGATGTGGGGTGTGGTGGTGTGTGACCTGTGTCCCCTGGCTTGCCCAGGGCGACACATTCCCCCTTAGCAAAATGCAGACCGTCCACGGGCTGCCGTCCTACACCGGTTTTATTTTTCTGTAAAAAGGGGATAACAGGGTTAAACATAACATATTCACATTTTTAATAACTCTTCCCAAGACGGGAGGCACATTTTCTTTAACGTTGCAACGGTTTACGGTTACGGTTTCCGCTCTCTCCCACCCAAGCAACCTGGCCCTGATGCTGCCCCTAAAACCCAGGCAGCACCCCTTGACCCACAGTCCAGCACACGGTACCCGAGCAGGATCTGTCCTTCCCTCCAGAGGGTAGCCACCGGTTCCTTTGGTGGCTGGGCCCCAGCCTGCTCTGCTGAGGGCCCTCCCTCCAACCTGCCTCTCCGGAGACGGCACTGCGGAAAACGGTAACGGTAACCAACATATTTACAAGCCACTTAACGTTTGTGGCTGCCCTGCAAGTTCACGGGCTTGTCCATGGATAGTTCCCATGCATTTTTTTTAAACGGTCCCCACGGGGACAACGGTGCCGGCTCCAGCCGGTTGCAAATCACACGGTGAATCAGGTGAAACTTCGGTAATCATCTTTTCTTATCATTCGTCAAACTTTTAAACTTTTCAACAAACAAACACGCACTCCTTGCATTCCCTGACCCCTTTTACTCACAGAACGGTCTCCCTGTACCTAAGTGGAGGTCTACCTAGGTTGGAACGGGTGGACCTTCGGGGCCCGGTGTCAGTGGTGCTAGACAGTGGGGTAGAGGGAACAATCGGTTCCTCCTCCCGGCTATAGTGTGGAGCAGGCGGGGGCGTAGGGGAGCTGGGTACAGGTTCATCCCTGGGCACTGGCACTGGTTCTGGCTCACGGTTAACCACTTCCACTACTTCTTCATCCACGGGTTGTGGGAACAGTATCACTGGAAGAATCACCGCGCCGTTCTGTGTAGGCCAGTTTGCTGGGAAGTCACCCATTACCGTGTGGATTACCTCTGCTGCCTTCTCCGCTGGTGGAGGAACCGGTACTTCAGCCTCTGCCCTCAACGCTGGAGGGCACCTTTTTAGATGGTCCCGGGAAACTGTGGCCAGGGTGCCCCCTTGGTCACGACTGATCTGGTAGGCCTTCCCATCTTCCCATTCTGTGGGTTGTATGACGTAAGGGACTTGCTCCCACTGATCATCCAGCTTGTGGGCTTTCCTCTTCCGTTTCAGCACTACATCTCCTGGCTGGAAAGGATCCGCGGACGCCTTCTGATTGAACCGGTGTTCCTGCTGTTCTCGACTTCGACTGAGGTTTTTCTCCACATACTCCTGGATTTGCCGGTATTGTGCTCTCCTCCGACTTTCCCACTCCACCGTCGAAGGGAGTGCTTCGGGGGCCTCCAATCCCATCTCCAGATTCACCGGCAGGCGGCCGGGCCGAGCCCTCATCAGATACGCTGGGGTGCACTTCGTCGAGCTAGAGGGGATATTATTGTACATGTCGACCAGGTCGGGTAGCTTTTCCGGCCACAGGTTCCGTTCTTCCAGTGGTAGCGTCTTGAGAAGCCCCAGGACCAGGTGGTTCATTTTCTCGCACATGCCATTGGTTTGGGCGTGGTACGGAGTGGTCCGGATTTTCTTGCAGCCATACAACTGGCAGAATTCATGGAACACCTCTGCCGGGCCCTGGTCAGTCAGCACCTTTTCGGGGTACCCATGGGGCCGGCAAAAATAAGCCTGGAACGCTCGAGCAGCGGTTCGACCAGTCAGGTCCTTAACGGGGACTACCACCATAAATCTTGAGTAGTGGTCCACAATGGTCAATGCATAGGTGTACCCACTTCGGCTAGGGGTGAGCTTGACATGGTCTAGGGCGACCAATTCCAGCGGCTGATGGGTGACTATTGGATGTAAGGGTGCCCTCTGGCTAGTCTCGTCCTTTCTCCTTAGCGTACAAGGACCGCACTCCCGGCACCAGGCTTCCACCGATTCACGCATCCCACTCCAATAGAACCGCTCCCTCAACAGCATCTCCAGCTTCTTCCACCCGAAGTGGCCAGCACCATCATGGTATGCCCGCAGGACAGTGGCGACGTCAGCTTGAGGAATGACCAACTGGCATATTTTCTCATGGGTCTTCGGGTTGATCAGCTCACGGTACAGCCTCCCCTGGTGTAGGTAAAGCCGTTTCCGTTCCTTCCACAAGCGTTGGGCTTCGGCTGGGGCGGCAGGGTCTATTCCCGTAGCACCTTGTTCCACCAGAGTCTTGACAAGGCGAACAGCCGGCGCTTGGTCCTGAGCTTCCTGCCACTCTTGACTGGGCCGTGGGTCCAGATCCACTCGTTGCTGATGTACTTGTACCCTCTCAGTAGGCGGCTGGTGAAACGCAGGCAACTCAATCTCCTCGAGGTCGTCATCCTCGCACCCCTCTTCTGACAAATGGGGCATTCGGGAGAGTGCATCCGCATTGATGTTGACGCGACCGGCTCGGTACTTTATGGTGAAATCATAGTTGGCTAGCCGGGCTACCCACCGCTGCTCCAGCGCGCCCAACTTGGCCGTGTTCAGGTGAGTCAGCGGATTGTTGTCCGTAAACGCGGTGAATGTTGCTGCCGCCAAGTAGTGATGGAACCGCTCCGTGATGGCCCACACCAACGCCAAGAGCTCGAGCTTGAAGGAGCTGTAGTTCTCAGGGTTCCTTTCGGTCGGCCGGAGTTTTCGGCTAGCATAGGCAATCACCTTCTCCTTTCCATCCTGGACCTGGGATAGGACCGCTCCTAGCCCCACGTTACTGGCGTCCGTGTGAAGGATGAATGGGCGCCCATAATCAGGGTACGCCAGGACCTCTTCTCCGGTCAAGGCCGCCTTCAACTGGCAAAAGGACTCTTCATGCTTGTCCTCCCACGACAGTGGGGCTCCAATGGGTCTACCACCTTTGGTCTGTCCCACGAGGAGGTCTTGCATGGGGGCAGCCATCTTCGTGTACCCCTTTATAAAGCGCCGATAGTACCCCACCAGACCCAGAAACTGCCTTACTTCCCTCACTGTAGTTGGTCTCGGCCAGCTCTGGATGGCAGTAATCTTCTCAGGGTCGGGGGCGACACCATCCGCACTCACCACATGCCCTAGATACTGCACCCGGGGTTTCAGCAGGTGGCATTTAGAGGGCTTCAACTTCATCCCGTACTTGGCAAGGGACGCGAATACCTCGGCCAGGTGCTTCAGATGGGCCTCATACGTCTGGGAATAAACAATCACATCATCCAAGTACAATAGGACGGTCTCGAAGTTTAAATGTCCCAGACAGCACTCCATCAGCCGTTGAAAGGTTCCGGGGGCATTGCACAGCCCAAACGGCATGCTATTGAATTCGCAGAGCCCCATCGGGGTGGTGAAGGCGGTCTTCTCCCGGTCCTCTGGGGCCACGGCCACTTGCCAGTATCCGCTGGTGAGGTCAAGGGTCGAGAAGTAGTTTGCAGTTCTCAGTGCAGCCAAAGACTCTTCAATACGAGGTAACGGATAGGCGTCTTTATGGGTTATCTGGTTGATCTTCCGGTAGTCCACACACATCCGCATGGTACCATCCTTCTTCTTGACCAGTACCAACGGAGCGGCCCAGGGACTACAGCTGTCCCGAATAACCCCTGCCTCCTTCATATTTCTCAACATATCCTTGGCACACTGGTAATGTGCAGGGGGACTAGGTCTATACCTCTCTTTGATAGGGGGATGTTCACCGGTGGGGATGTGGTGTTGGACCCCCTTGATCTGCCCAAAGTCTAGGGGGTGCTTACTGAAAACCTGTTCGTATTCCTGCATCACCCTGTATACCCCTGCCCTGTGATGTGTAGGGGTATCATCAGTGCCTACATGTAGCTGTTGATGCCACTCCTTTGTCTCCCCCTGGGGTGGGGAAGTGTTGGTGGTAGGTGGGAGTGTGGATGGACTAGCTTCATGGATAGTGTGAGGGTCCAGGGTGAGCAGCTTGGCAATGGTGGCATACCGGGGAAGCCTGACTTCTTCCTCTCCACAGTTCAGCACTCTCACAGGCACTCTCCCTTTCTTCACATCCACCACCCCTCGGGCGGCCATTACAGTGGGCCAGTGCTCGGAAGGCATGGGCTCCATCATCGCCGGGTAGTCACGCCCCTGAGGCCCTACTGCTGCCCTACAGCAGATCATCATCTCACTCCTAGGGGGCACAGTCAATGGAGCAACATCCATCACTCTCACTCCACCAATCTCCCCTCCTGTTGAGCTTACATGCTGGCGGTACATCAGGGCTCGGATCTCACGCTGCACAGCCCTCTGCCGGCTCCCTGCCGCCGTGGCGGCCAGCTGTTGCAATAGGGACAACACGTCAGTCATACAGTGCTCCATCACATTGGTTCCCAGCACTATTTTCGGGTTATGATCACTGGGCTCGTTCATGATCACAATCATACCCTGGTGTTGCAGTTCGGCTTGCCCCACTGTCATAGCCACTTGTTTATACCCCACCTGGGTCAATGGGAGTCCATTAGCGGCAATCAATGTTATACTATTGTCTGGGGGCGCCAGTTCATCTACGGCCCAATACCGCTGGTACAACGTGTACGGTATGGTAGTTACCTGTGATCCAGTGTCCAGGAGAGCCATCACTGGTATGCCGTCCACAGCCACGGGGATGATAGGGCGGGCCCCGATATATCGGCCCCGCCAGTCCGGGGGGCCACGATGTTCTACTCCTGAGGATTGGCCCGGGGCCCCAGGGGTTGCTCGTTTAACGGGCACTGTCGGTAGTAATGACCCGACTTACGGCACTTGTAGCAGATTGGGGGTCTGCTCCGCGGGTTGTTAGCACTTTTCCGCTGCATCCAGGGAACATCCTCGGGACTGTCAGCAAGCTGGATCTGTGCTGGAGGCTGAGGTCTGGTCAGAGGTTGTAGTGCAGCCAGGATTTTGGCGAGGTCTCCGTCCATGCAACGGACCTGGGCTGCCAGTTCTTCCACTGTGCTGCAGATGTTGGAGAGGTTGATTTGGCTGAGGCCGCCACAATGGGAGCCGTCTCAACGGGCCACGGGGCGGGTTCCAGACCTTCTGTTGCTGGGGGCTGTAGTGCTAGTGCTTTAATGGCCCGCTCCTTTATCACAGCAAAGTCCACATCAGGGTGTTCCAGGGCCCACAGCCGGAGTTGTTTACGGTCCTCAGGGGACCTCATCCCCTGCGCAAATTGCTCCACTAACATCTTGTTGCTGTCCGCCTCATTAATAGGATTCGCCCGCTTCAGCGTGCGGAGGGCGGTCTGCAGACGTAGAGCATAGTCCCGAATGCTATCCCCAGCTCGTTGCCGGCACTGGTAAAACTGCATCCTCAGCTCAGCTTCAGTCCGGGTCTCGAAGGCAGTCTGTAGCTTCTCAAAGATGGTGGCTACAGAGAGCCGGTCCCCCTCGGCCCAGGTCTCCGCTTCCTGCTCCGCCGCACCGGTTAACTGGCCTAGCACTATCGCTGCACGTTGCTTATCAGTCAGGGGGTACAGCTCTAGCAACGGGTTAAGCTTTTTCCGGAAGGCCTGTAGGGCATCCGGTTTCCCGTCATACTGCGGTAGCCAGGCAGCTCCGGGCGCATAGGGCAAGGAGAACGGCATGACCTGAGCGAGCGTGGGGGCCGCGGCACCTCCCGCCGGTACGGCCGGGACCTGGGCAGGTCCATTCCCATCCGCGGGTGCCGCTGCGGCTGCGACCACCGCTCCTCCAGCGGCTCCGTCGGGCGCAGACATCTTGTTTCCGTCCCCCTTAGCTCTTTCCGGCCCCTCCTCTCTCGGGGCGGGGTTTTGGCCTTCGCGCCTCTACTGCTCGAGAAGACGCTCGAGTGGGAACTTTTCGCGCCAAAGATGGCGGCTTCTGAAATTTTCCTGCCGGATACCTCCGGCGGTAACAAGGCGCACCTCTACCAAACGGCAGAGCGGTAGGATCCTGTTCGTGACGCCAAGTTGTCGCGGGCGGGGAGGAGGGTGTCAGCACACTACGCTCACCCCTTCTGCTCGGGTCCGGCGGCCGCTGCTCAGTGGTGGCTCGAGCTGTAGGCCGGATCCCGGGGGTTTCTCGAGCGGCACTCCTCGCCCGTGAGTGAAAGGGATTGGTTGGGTGTGGGAATTGTTTATAGTCCGTGACGCCACCCACGGTTGTGGTGATTTCACCACCGCTGCTCCATACGGGGGTCCCGGGGATGGTGATGCGGAGCAGCCAGGTGTTGTGTTGCCCCTCCGTGGGTAGGGGTTGGTGATCCCGGGGCCCGGTGACGGTTTGGGAGGTGCAGGGCCTGGTGGGCGCAGGGACGCGGGGGCAGCGCTGTGCACTGTGGTACTCACTCAGCCTGAGACGTTGACACAGTTTGTACGGTAAACCAAACGGCTGGTAAGACGGTCCCACGGACGGCTGCAATGGCTCTCCCAGTAGGTGACGGTGATGTCCCTCTTCCTTGCACCTTGTGTACTAGTTGGTTGCGATGGGTCCCCACCGGTAACCCGCTCCCCGGCTTCAAGCTGGGCCGGAGGAGCTCTACTCTTTGCCCGCAGGCGCTGGCCCTCAGAAACTGGTGCCCTGGCGGTGGCGGTGTCTCTGTTGTACAGGTTGGGCTGTTGCCTTCACTCGGGTCTTGGTTGTTGGGGGATCTGCGTCCCCTTCACTGACGGATTCGGCAATTTACGGCGACTCCAAGCCTTGCCGGGGTCCGAGAGGCCCCTGCCCTGGTGCTGACTGTCCTTCGGAACACTGCTCCAGACCACCGGGCACACAGCCTACGGGGTCCTTCCAGGAACTTCCAAACGGTCCCCCTCCAGACAGTCACCGCCGTTGCTGACCTTGCTGACCTGTCCTGCACTTAGCTGGACTCTTCAGGCTTTTTTCCCTCGCTGTCACCACTCTTGCTTTCCTCCTTTACCACTTTACTTTTCTTACTGTCACTTGCTGTTTACTTTAGCCCAGCCTGGGCTACTCCTCCACTCCTTCCACTTCCTCCTCCCTGACTAGACTCTACTCTCAAGCTCTTCCCTGAGCTGACTGCCTGGTTTCTCCCGCCTC
Source organism: Anomaloglossus baeobatrachus (assembly GCF_048569485.1). NCBI lineage: Eukaryota > Metazoa > Chordata > Amphibia > Anura > Aromobatidae > Anomaloglossus > Anomaloglossus baeobatrachus. The sequence continues at coordinate 492,323,708 of NC_134354.1, forward strand.
CAGAGCTGTGATCTCCTTGGTGGGCGGAGCCAACCGCCTGGCCCACCCCCTGGTGTGAATCACCAGCCTCTGGAGGAAGGCAACAAGGATTTTTGGTTCAGTTTAGATGTGCCTACCTGGGATGTGGGGTTTGGTGGTGTGTGACCTGTGTCCCCTGGCTTGCCCAGGGCGACACAGAGCCATTACTGTTCTTCTCGTTTTCCCCCTGCAACCCGTCTTCATTAATTTCAATAGGCAGCTATAATCTGATCTCTCAATGGTCTGTCTGTCTTGTTTTGACCAAAAAATATTTTAGCTAATTTTTCCCCAAAGTGAATAATGAGTTTTGGAGGTGGGAAAGAAGTGGCTCATAGGTGGAGAAAAAAATATTTCTGTGATAATGTGACGCCCTGGGCAAGCCAGGGGTCACAGGTCATGACACCACCACACACCGCACATTCCCTGCAGGAACACCAAGGTCAGACAGAACACAAAACCCTTGTTGCCTTCCTCCAGGGGCTGATGTCCACACCAGGGGGTGGGCCAGGCGGTTGGCTCCGCCCACCGAGGAGTTCACAGCCCTGGAGGCGGGAAAACCAGGCAGATTAGTTAGGGAGTGGAAGTGAAGTGGTAGAGGAGGAAGAGAGAGGCGTTAAGGTGGAAGAGAGAGTGACAGTTAAGAGCCTGAAGTTGGTCCGGGTGTGTGCCCCGGACTGAGACAGCAAGGTTGGCAGACGGTGGTGACCGTTTGCAGGAGAGGCTGATCGGAGGTTGCCGAAAGGACCGTGGAGGGGTGGTGGCCCGGCGGTACCGGAGCGGTATATGAAGAGAAGCCAGCACCATTGGCAGGGGCCTTTCGGATTCCGGCAAGGCTAGGAGTCGCCGTGAATTTGCCAAATCCGTCAGTGAAGGGGACCTCCTGGGTCTCCCAACAGCTAATGTCCCGATTGAAGGCAACCGCCCAACCATATTGGAGAGACACCGCCACCACCAAGACACCAGTTTCTCAGGGCCAGCGCCTTCGGGCAAAAGAGGGGCTCCTCTGGCTCATATCCCAAGCTGGGGAGCGGGTTACCGGTGGGAATCCATCGCTACCAACAACCGCATTTAGGTGCAGGAAAGAGACAGTCACCGCTAACTTGCAGGGAACATCAACACCGCAGCCGTCCGAGGGAGCCGTCCAACCAGCCGCTTGTTTACCGTGAACTGTGTCATCATCCTTGGGCTGAGTGAGTACCTCCGTGCCGTGCGGCACAGCGCTGCCCCTGCGCCCCTGCACCCCAACAGGCCCCATAACCCGCCTGTCAACCATCCTAACTCTCCATCATCGGGCCCCGGGACCACCAACCCCCCTACCCACAGAGGGGAGGGCCAACATCTAGCTGCTCCATACCATCACTCCCGGGATCCCCATACAGAGCAGCGGTGGTGTCCACACAATCACCACAACCGTGGGTGGCGTCACGGACAATAAATCCCCAAAACCAATCCCCCCCTTTTCACTCACCGGCGGGGAGCGCCGCTCGAGTCCCCGGGATCCGGCACATCGCTCGAGCCACCGAGCAGCAGAGGCCGCAGCAGCAGCGGCAGCCGGACCCGAGCAGTGGGAGAGCGCGGCGTCCCCTCCTCCGCCCACGACAATAAGATATATTACAATAATACATTTTCTTACATCCCACCTACTAATTATGCCAGCTTTGTTGAACCAGTGGGATCACATTTTCTTAACCTCATAGACCTCATATGATTTCTGATATTAAAAAGCCGTATAATTGTAGTCATGGCTGGCACTAGTTATTCATAGGCCCTTGGGCTTCAGAGCAGGGGCGGACATGCCATTGGTAGAACCTGAGCAGCCCCACAGGGGCCTTAATAGGGCTTTACACGCAGCGACATCGCCAGCGATGTCGCTCATGAAAGCACCTGCCCCCATCGTTTGTGTGTCACGGGCACATCTCTCCCCGTGGAGCACAATATCGCTAACACCCGTCACACGTAATTACCTTCCTAGCAACGTCGCTGTGGGCGGCGAACAACCTCTTTGTTAAGGGGAAGGTTCCTGCGCCGTCACAGCGACGTCACACAGCGGCCGACCAATAGAAGTGGAGGGGCGGTGACCAGCCACATTAATGAAACGCCCACCTCTTGCTGGAGGACGCTGTTGTTCGTCGTTCCCAGGGTGTCACACGTAGCGATGTGTGCTGCCTCAGGAATGACGAACAACCTGCGTCCACAACGACCAACGAAATTTTGACAATGAATGACGTGTCAATGATCAACGATTAGGTGAGTATGTTTGATCGTTAACACTCGCTCGGAGCTGTTACATGCAACGACATCGCTAATAACGCCGGATGTGCGTCACGAATTCCGTGACCCCGACGACATATCGTTAGATATGTTGTTGTGTGGCGCCCCTGAGGCTTCCGTCGCCACAGGTCATTGCAACCCACCAGCGGTGTGATGCCCCATTCTGGGAGAGGAAGAGAGTGAACTCCGGTCCCCTGGTAAATCCACACTACACCCATTGTTAGGTACATACTAGGACCAGGGAAAGTGGCAGGCAACCCTCCCATGCTGTATGCTGGGAGGGGCCGTAAGACCCATCCCTGCTCCTATAGGTTACAGCTTAGCAACTGGGAGGTGGGAGGAGCCGAAAGAGAGCAGACACAGATAGGAAGGTCTAGTGAAGTCAGTTTACCTCAGAGAGTGAGAGTGTGAGGAGCCAGCATGTAGCTGGGGAAGAAGAACGAGAGAAAGGAGGGAGGAGGAGGCCTGCTGGAGGCAGGCAAGGAGGAAAGAAAGAAAGAAAGAAAGAAGGAAAGAAAGCTCCAAGTCAGACAGGAGCAGAGAAACAGAAGGAGACGCTTCCTGGTGAAGACCCTGGGACCCAGAGGTCCAGGTGACACCACGTAGGAGACAGAAGGAGTCGCAGGGCCGCGGGTAGTCCTGGAAGTATCACGAGCAGGCCTAGAGGTACCAAGGAGAGAGGGCCCTAGAAGTGCCACGGGTAGTTGTAGGCTGCGGTGGCCTGTTCCACAGTAACATCGGTGGAGGGATTAAGCTGCGACAGGGGACGGTCCCTAGAGACTGGAGGAGTGCAAAGATCATCTCCAAACAGTAAAAACCGAGGCCCAGGGACGTTGTAAGCTCCCAGGGCCAGAACCCATAGCGGACTTCCAGAAAAGGGGTAATCAGTAGTGATGAGCGAGCATGCTTGTCACTACTCGGTACTCGCACGAGTATCACTGTACTCGGGCTGCTCGGCGGGGACCGAGTAATCTCGCGATACTCGTGCTTTACTCGTGGTCTTCATTTCTGCATGTTGGCGCTCTTTTGAGAGCCAGCCCTCATGCAGGGATTGGCTGGCAGACCACTGCAATGCCACAGCCCTGTTAGTTGTGGAATTGCAGTGATTGGCCGGCCTGCACAGCGTCACCGAGCCTTTATATCGGCCGGCGCGCTGTGCTCTGCTCACAGCTATTCTGACAGTGAGTGTAGGGAGAGTGTCGCTGATTCAGGGAAAGCTTTGCGGCCCTTTATAGCTTTTTCAGTTGCAGGGCTGCAAACAGTGTGACCAAAAGTCCTTCTCAGGACTATTCTAGTTGTATACAGGCAGGCAGGGTATAGCCAGGTCGGAGTACAGTAGCAGAGTCCTTCTCAGGACTATTGTTGCTATATACAGGCAGGGTATAGCCAGGTCTGAATACAGGCTAGTGACCAAAAGAGTCCTTGTCAGGACTATTGTAGCAGTATACAGGCAGGCAGGCAGGCAGGGTAGTGGTGACCGTATACCAGCCTTCATATCTGGGGCTGGTGTACACAGTGTAAAACAGTCCAGATAGTGTCTGACTTGTCTGTACTGTAATTGTCGCTCCCCAAAAAAACCTGTTAGTAGGTTATTATTGCGTCCGTGCTTGGTTTTTAAAACCGCACGTGTGTGCCTGTTGGTGGCAGCGTACAGGTGCACTGGTGTGCGTTTACCAAACTATTATATAACGCACAAGTGTAGTGTATAATACACGTCAGTCAGCAGTGGCTGATAGTGTCAGAGTTCTTAATTTTTGCTCCTAAAACCTGTGTTAGGTTATTATTGCGTCCGTGCTTGGTTTTTAAAACCGCACGTGTGTGCCTGTTGGTGGCAGCGTACAGGTGCACTGGTGTGCGTTTACCAAACTATTATATAACGCACAAGTGTAGTGTATAATACACGTCAGTCAGCAGTGGCTGATAGTGTCAGAGTTCTTAATTTTTGCTCCTAAAACCTGTGTTAGGTTATTATTGCGTCCGTGCTTGGTTTTTAAAACCGCACGTGTGTGCCTGTTGGTGGCAGCGTACAGGTGCACTGGTGTGCGTTTACCAAACTATTATATAACGCACAAGTGTAGTGTATAATACACGTCAGTCAGCAGTGGCTGATAGTGTCAGAGTTCTTAATTTTTGCTCCTAAAACCTGTGTTAGGTTATTATTGCGTCCGTGCTTGGTTTTTAAAACCGCACGTGTGTGCCTGTTGGTGGCAGCGTACAGGTGCACTGGTGTGCGTTTACCAAACTATTATATAACGCACAAGTGTAGTGTATAATACACGTCAGTCAGCAGTGGCTGATAGTGTCAGAGTTCTTAATTTTTGCTCCTAAAACCTGTGTTAGGTTATTATTGCGTCCGTGCTTGGTTTTTAAAACCGCACGTGTGTGCCTGTTGGTGGCAGCGTACAGGTGCACTGGTGTGCAATTTCCAGAAACTTTGATATAACGCACAAGTAGTGAATATACACGTCAGCAGTGCACAGCATTGCAAAATGCGCAAGGGCATTGGCAAGGAACAAGGAAGTGGACGTGATGGTGGTGCAGGCAGAGGCCGAGGTCGTGGGCAAGCTCTAATTTCGCCACAACAAAGGGCCACATCTAGTCGCTCGCACGTCCTGTCCCAAATTCTTGGGGACCGCAGCAGTACACCGCTCTTGAACCAAGACCAGTGTCAACAGGTTGTTAGTTGGATAGCGGATAATGCTTCCAGTCAGATTGGCACCACCACAAACACTCTGTCTTCCACACGGTCAAGTGTCAGTAGCCGTGATACTGCACCGCACATTTCTGAACCTGATCCTCCTTCCTACCACCAGGCTGAGTACACGTCCTCCTCGGACATTAATGATCCCACACTTGGACACTCGGAAGAGCTGTTCACGTTTCCATTCACACATTCTGGCCTCTCGCCAGCTCATATTGAAGTGGGTCATGAGGAGATCGTCTGTACAGATAGCCAAATATTTGAGCAGCCACGTTCTCACGAAGTTGGCAACGTGTCTCAACAAGTGGTGGACGATGATGAGACACAATTGTCAGCAAGTCAGGAGGAGGAGCAGGGTGCGGAAGAGGAAGACGACGTGGTGGATGATCCAGTAACTGACCCAACCTGGCAGGAGGATATGCAGAGCGAGGACAGCAGTGCACAGGGGGAGGGAGGCGTAGCATCACAACAGGCAGTAAGAAGCAGGGTGGTGGTCCCAGGCAGAAGTCAGGCAACCGTTCCCCGTAACAACACGACGACACAAGGTGCCTGTACAAATGTTAGGTCTTCACGAGTCTGGCAGTTTTTTAAGTTGGATCCAGATGATTCAAAAAAGGCCATTTGCAACACCTGCCGTGCCAGCATCAGCAGGGGTACCAAAACTAGCAGCCTGACCACCACCAGCATGATCAGGCACATGTCAGCCAAGCACCCGACTTTGTGGGAAGTACAACAGAGTCGAGGAGCAGTGCTTGCTGATGTCACTGCTACGTCTTCGCTGGTTGTGCATGCGAGCCAATCCTCTGTCCATGCTGCCTGCGAACAAGCCTCCTCCACTCCTGCACCTGCAGTTGCCTACGCAGAAAGAACACCATCATCAAGCACGTCCTTGTCCCAGCGCAGCGTTCAGTTATCCATTCAGCAAACCTTTGAACGCAGGCGCAAATACACTGCCAACACCCCACATGCCACAGTTCTAAATGCTAACATTTCGCGACTGCTTGCGCTGGAAATGTTGCCTTTTAGGCTGGTGGAGACAGAAGCATTCCGTGACCTGATGGCGGCAGCTGTCCCACGTTACTCGGTCCCCAGCCGCCACTATTTCTCCCGGTGTGCCGTCCCCGCGTTGCATAACCACGTGTCACAAAACATCACACGTGCCCTGAACAACGCTGTTTCACCCAAAGTCCACCTAACCACAGACACGTGGACAAGTGCTTGTGGGCAAGGCCGCTACATCTCGTTGACGGCACACTGGGTTAATATTGTGGAAGCTGGGACCCAGTCTGAGCGAGGGACGGAACACGTCCTTCCCACACCAAGGTTTGCAGGCCCTACCTCAGTCAGTGTTTCACCCACACTCTACAGCTCCGGAATGTCATGCTCTTCAGCCTCCTCCTCCTCCTGCGCATCCTCATCCACTGTGCCCTCCACACCAGTCACAAGCTGGAAGCACTGCAGCACTGCCTCGGCGAAGCGGCAACAGGCTGTGCTGAAGCTAATCTGCATAGGTGACAAACCCCACAATGCAGAAGAGCTGTGGACAGCTCTGAAACAGCAGGCAGATCACTGGCTCACACCTCTGAACCTAAAGCCAGGAAAGGTCGTTTGTGACAATGGCCGGAACCTGGTGGCGGCTTTGAGGCGAGGCCAGCTGACACATGTTCCATGCGTGGCCCATGTGCTCAACCTCGTGGTTCAGCGGTTTATAAAGTCATACCCAGAGCTGTCTGATCTGCTGGTAAAAGTTCGCCGCCTGTCTGCACATTTTCGAAAGTCACCTACTGCTTCAGCCGGCCTTGCCGGCTTTCAGCGCCGTTTGCATCTTCCGGCTCACAGACTGGTGTGTGATGTCCCCACGCGTTGGAATTCAACTCTGCACATGTTGGTCAGGATATGTGAGCAGAAGAGGGCAGTTGTTGAGTACCTGCATCACCTAAGCCGTCGGGAAATGGGTCAAACTCCACACATAACACCTGAGGAGTGGAGATGGATGTCAGACCTATGTACCATCCTCCAAAACTTTGAGGACTCCACCAAGATGGTGAGTGGTGATGACGCCATTATTAGCGTCACCATACCGCTACTCTGCCTTCTAAAACGGTCCCTTTTGAAAAACAAACATGATGCATTGCAGGCGGAGCGCGATGAGTTGCAGCAAGAAACAGTAGTGGGTGTGGGTGATAACACACAGCCCAGCCTCGTCTCATCACAACGTGCAGTGGAGGACTATGACGAGGAGGAGGATGAAGACATGGAGCAACTCTCCGGCCAAATTGAGGATATGACATGCACACCAGTCATATCCTCGATTCAGCGTGGCTGGCCAGAGGACAGGGTAGATGAGGAGGAGGAGGAGGAGGAGGAGGAGGAGGACAGCATGTTCAGTCATCTTGTTGGTCAGGCTACTGAAGTCCTGGCTGTTAAGAGTCTGGCGCACATGGCTGACTTTATGGTAAGCTGCCTGTCTCGTGACCCTCGCGTTAAGAACATCTTGGCCGACAATCATTACTGGTTGGTAACACTGTTAGACCCACGCTACAAGGAGAACTTTTTGTCTCTTATTCCCGTGGATGAGAGGTCAACCAAAATGCAGCAGTTTCGGAAGGCCATACTCACGGAAGTAGGCAAAGCATTCCCCTCACAAAACGCTAGCGGCATAGGTCAGGAATCAGTGGACAACCGAGGCGTACAGCCGAGAGAGGCACAAGTCCAATCCGCCAGAGGTAGGGGAACAGTCTTTAAGATGTGGGACAGTTTTCTCAGCCCCTCACGTACCACAGCCCCTGAGGTGCGGGGTAGTGCCACAAGAAATCCTAAGTTTGCCCAGATGCTGAAGGAGTACCTTGCAGATCGAACAACTGTACTCCGACATTCCTCTGTGCCTTACAATTATTGGGTATCCAAGCTGGACACGTGGCATGAATTGGCTCTCTACGCCTTGGAAGTCCTGGCCTGCCCTGCTGCTAGCGTTTTGTCAGAGCGTGTTTTTAGTGCCGCAGGTGGAATCATTACAGATAAACGCACCCGCCTGTCAACTGAAAATGCTGACAGGCTGACTCTGATAAAGATGAACAAGGGTTGGATTGGGCCAGACTTCACCACACCACCAGCAAATGAGAGCGGAATTTAAAGTTTGCCATGTACCTCCACTCACCCATGGGTACACTTCTCGACTTTGGATAATCGCTGGACTGCTCCTCCTTCTCCTCATGCGCCATCATGATGACCGTTACAATAGTTAGGTCTTTGTTTCAGGTATACCCCCAGTGGTAAATTTTTTCGCCCATTCTTTGCAGAATGGACATTACAACGACAGGAGACCCGCTCCTTTGCAATGGGAACAATGTTTTGAGGCCCTCATGCACGTCTCTACCCAGGGACAACGTGGAGCCTCCCAATTTTTGGCTGCCCTGCCTAAGGGCTATACTGAAATACACCCACTTCCTTAAAATGGACACTTAATGTTTTGAGGCCCTCATGCACGTCTCTACCCAGGGACAATGTGGAGCCTCCCAATTTTTGGCTGCCCTGGCAAAGGGCTATACTGAAATAGACCCACTTCCTTACAATGGGCACTTCAGGTTTAAAGGCCATCATGCACGTCTCTACCCAGGGACAATGTGGAGCCTCCCAATTTTTGGCTGCCCTGCCTAAGGGCTATACTATAATACACCCACTTCCTGACAATGGACACTTAATGTTTTGAGGCCCTCATGCACGTCTCTACCCAGGGACAATGTGGAGCCTCCCAATTTTTGGCTGCCCTGGCAAAGGGCTATACTGAAATAGACCCACTTCCTTACAATGGGCACTTCAGGTTTAAAGGCCATCATGCACGTCTCTACCCAGGGACAATGTGGAGCCTCCCAATTTTTGGCTGCCCTGCCTAAGGGCTATACTATAATACACCCACTTCCTGACAATGGACACTTAATGTTTTGAGGCCCTCATGCACGTCTCTACCCAGGGACAATGTGGAGCCTCCCAATTTTTGGCTGCCCTGGCAAAGGGCTATACTGAAATAGACCCACTTCCTTACAATGGGCACTTCAGGTTTAAAGGCCATCATGCACGTCTCTACCCAGGGACAATGTGGAGCCTCCCAATTTTTGGCTGCCCTGCCTAAGGGCTATACTATAATACACCCACTTCCTGACAATGGACACTTAATGTTTTGAGGCCCTCATGCACGTCTCTACCCAGGGACAATGTGGAGCCTCCCAATTTTTGGCTGCCCTGGCAAAGGGCTATACTGAAATAGACCCACTTCCTTACAATGGGCACTTCAGGTTTAAAGGCCATCATGCACGTCTCTACCCAGGGACAATGTGGAGCCTCCCAATTTTTGGCTGCCCTGCCTAAGGGCTATACTATAATACACCCACTTCCTGACAATGGACACTTAATGTTTTGAGGCCCTCATGCACGTCTCTACCCAGGGACAATGTGGAGCCTCCCAATTTTTGGCTGCCCTGGCAAAGGGCTATACTGAAATAGACCCACTTCCTTACAATGGGCACTTCAGGTTTAAAGGCCATCATGCACGTCTCTACCCAGGGACAATGTGGAGCCTCCCAATTTTTGGCTGCCCTGCCTAAGGGCTATACTATAATACACCCACTTCCTGACAATGGACACTTAATGTTTTGAGGCCCTCATGCACGTCTCTACCCAGGGACAATGTGGAGCCTCCCAATTTTTGGCTGCCCTGGCAAAGGGCTATACTGAAATAGACCCACTTCCTTACAATGGGCACTTCAGGTTTAAAGGCCATCATGCACGTCTCTACCCAGGGACAATGTGGAGCCTCCCAATTTTTGGCTGCCCTGCCTAAGGGCTATACTATAATACACCCACTTCCTGACAATGGACACTTAATGTTTTGAGGCCCTCATGCACGTCTCTACCCAGGGACAATGTGGAGCCTCCCAATTTTTGGCTGCCCTGGCAAAGGGCTATACTGAAATAGACCCACTTCCTTACAATGGGCACTTCAGGTTTAAAGGCCATCATGCACGTCTCTACCCAGGGACAATGTGGAGCCTCCCAATTTTTGGCTGCCCTGCCTAAGGGCTATACTATAATACACCCACTTCCTGACAATGGACACTTAATGTTTTGAGGCCCTCATGCACGTCTCTACCCAGGGACAATGTGGAGCCTCCCAATTTTTGGCTGCCCTGGCAAAGGGCTATACTGAAATAGACCCACTTCCTTACAATGGGCACTTCAGGTTTAAAGGCCATCATGCACGTCTCTACCCAGGGACAATGTGGAGCCTCCCAATTTTTGGCTGCCCTGCCTAAGGGCTATACTATAATACACCCACTTCCTGACAATGGACACTTAATGTTTTGAGGCCCTCATGCACGTCTCTACCCAGGGACAATGTGGAGCCTCCCAATTTTTGGCTGCCCTGGCAAAGGGCTATACTGAAATAGACCCACTTCCTTACAATGGGCACTTCAGGTTTAAAGGCCATCATGCACGTCTCTACCCAGGGACAATGTGGAGCCTCCCAATTTTTGGCTGCCCTGCCTAAGGGCTATACTATAATACACCCACTTCCTGACAATGGACACTTAATGTTTTGAGGCCCTCATGCACGTCTGTATGCAGGGGCATTGGTGAACCTCACAATTTAGGACTGCCCTGGCAAAGGAAAATACTACAAAGACTCACTTCCTCAAAATGGGCACATTAGACTCAAGAGGCCTTCATGTACGTCTCTTCTCAGGGACATCGGAGTGCCACACAATGTTTTCACGTAAAATCTTTCATGTATTGATCTCAAAAAGTAACATACACCAGATCTATCTCACTATTGGGTATGTGCCCTTAACATTTCCGCCATGAAAAATCATTTTGGGGTCATTTTGGAAGGTTTTCTGGTGAGTCCGTAAAAATGGCGTAAAACGCGGACAAAATTGTTCACAGCTGTGACTTTTGAGTGATAAATGCTTCAAGGGGTCTTCCCCATGCTGTTGCCATGTCATTTGAGCACTCTTCTGAGACTTTTGTGACATTTTTAGGGTTTCTCCATGCTGCCGGGAGGTCATTTCACAAAAATACTCGGGTCTCCCATAGGATAACATTGGGCTCGTTGCTCGGGCCGAGTACACGAGTATCTTGGGAGGCTCGGCCCGAGCTTCGAGCACCCGAGCTTTTTAGTACTCGCTCATCACTAGTAATCAGCCGACAGGTGACCCCCCAGCCTGGAGGCTGTAGTGGAGGCCAAGCCAGGTCCAACCTAACAAAGGCAAGGCTAAGGAAGACAGCAGAAGAAAGAGACACTAAGAGAAAGGCACTGGCTTTCACTCTCAAAATCACCCAGAAACGGCGGAGGTCCCTGACAGTGGTCCCAGCAGTCCAAGGGTCCCTACAGCTGTGACAAGAAGTGTGAGTAAAGAACTTGAACTGCACCCTTGAAGTGGTCTCTGTTATTTCAGCTGCATAGACATTCACAAGCACCAACTGTGCCCCGGGCATTGCTCCACCTGTGGGGAACAGTACCACCATAGCTGCCATCACATCATCCCGGTGGCCTCACACAGCAGCGGCGGCTTATTAGCCGCATACCACAGGTGGCGTCACGAACACAACCATTAACAAGCAAGCCACATATTCAACTGACACCCACCAGGGCCACGGAGCCGGGCCCAGCCACCACTGACTACCACCGGACTAGTCCGGCTCGGCACCGGGTGTCCCATAGCCCTGGGGTGGGCGAGTCAACTTTGGCGTCAGGAACAGGATTTCGTGCCCGGTCTAACCGGGTACTGTGCGCCTGAAGAACCGTGTGACAGACTGTGTACTTTACTGAGAAACCGCCGCCATTAGCGCAGCTGAGAGCGGGAAGAAGGGGGGCGTGCAAGAAGAAAGGGCGCGAAGAGAAGCCCCGCCCCCTTGTCCAAGAAAAGCACGCGAAGCGGTGCCCGCCATAGAAAGCGGAAGAAAAAGAAGTGGCGACCAAATAAGCTGGCCGGCTGGCAGAAAGAGTTTAAAAGCCAGACCAGCAGATAAAGAAAATGTACCTCATCGCAAGCGGAGTGATGCCGGCCGTGATGGGCTGGGCGCCAGTCTGGCGCCAGCTACTAGTGCAGCCTCCGGCCCCGCCTCCAAGAAGGGAAAGGGTGCAGCCGAGTGGCGTAGTCGAGCACCCGAGCAGTGTTCCAGGCAGCATTCCCCAGGTCGGTAGCATAGCGGAGGAGCTGCAGCAAGGTGCACCAGGGACCGGAAGAGTGGATCCCGAGCTGGACCTGCTGAGAGAGGAAATGCGAGTCCTGGCCCGGAGGCTGAGCAGCGTGGAGGTGGAAGCGGACCGGCAGAGAGAAACACCGCTGATACCGGAAGGCCTGGGCCAGTGGATGGATGCCGCGGAGCAGCAACCGGGTGAGCTAAATGAACCCCCGATCCGTCCGGACCCATGGCCCCGCCACGCGCCCCCGACCAGCCTCCTCACCGACCCCCTGGCCTTCCCCGCCAGCCCCGCTGACGCCCGGTGGGGCACCGGAGGCCTGCTTGAGACCCCCGCAGACGGGGCCTGGGGTGGGGTGAACCCTGAACAACTAGTGGGCCCCCTGCCGAGTCCCCCTGTGAGCCTCCTGGGAATGGCATCCCCGGGAGTGAATTGGGACGCAGCGCCCATAGAAACCAGGGGACTGCAGCGGCCGCTGCTCCCCAAGGAAACTCCCCTGGCCAACGAGATGACGTGCCGGAGGCTGGTGGTCGTGTACCAGAGGGAGCGGGAACTCCGGGAAGAGAAACGAAGGGCCCGAGAAGTCGCCAATCTGGCCTCCAAAGAAGAGGTCAGGAAGGCCCTGAAGGGAACCGAGTGCCCAGTAAGACGGGGCACCGTAGTTGATTTCCGGCCGAAAGGCGGCTGGGGCTTCATCCGGGAGCCTGGCCTGGGCAAAGACGTGTTTGTGGCCCGGAGAGACATTGAGGAGCACCTGCCCAGAGGCCACCCAGGGCGCGATGCCAGGCCGGGTGATGTGATGGAGTATACCCGGCTGATGGGGGACCGTGGATGGTACGCGCTGCATGCGCATATTCTGCGGGAAGAAGCGGCCCCAGAAGAGCCAGAGTGGCGCCGCACAGCACAAGAGCGCAGCATCTCTCCAAGCAGCAGCACCACCTCAAGGCAGACCCAGGCCACAGAACCGAGCAGAGGTCCTGCGACAGCCACTCAGGAGACGCAGACCAGGATCTCCATGGCGTGTGTGATGCAGGGAGCCCGGCCAAAGCAGGGCCCTAGAGACCACAGCAACAGCCCCCTGCAGACAAGCAGCCCTCTGCAGCAACGCCGTACAACACCTACAAGCAGCCCCACTCCAATCCAGGCTGCAGCACAGCGCAGAAGGTCAGGGACCAGCGCCCAGGGGACCCAGACGATGATCTCGTCGGCATACCTGCTGCCAGGAGCCATGCCGGAGTGGGACCCTGATATCTACCCTCGAGAGTAAAGAAGATGAAGAGATGCTGAACTGTACATAGCCCCTGTCTGCCCCTCATTCTTTTTGAAGAAGTCCCTTGTGTTTTGCCCCTCATTCTTTTCGAAGATGACACCCTATCCTGCTGTACTGCCCCTAATGCTTTTTGAAGACGTCACCCCCCATGTTATGTGTTACCGGGCCACTGAACTGGAATGTGGGCCCCGGTGAAAGTGTATGTGTCATGTCATACCAGGCCACTGGACTTAGTGGCTGGTATGTTGTTTATGTGTCCTATGTAACCAGGCCATTGGACTTAATGGCTGGTTGATTTTGTCCAATTATTGTTGATTGAAAGAAACGAACTGCCAGGCTACTGGACTTGTTGTAGCCAGAAATGTAATTAGTTGCACCTGTTGTGCCCCCTACCAGAATTATGGGGGATGTGCCCAAACCGTGCAATGGACTGGAAGTGCACACTTAGAGTTTTTCTTTATAAGAAGTTTGCAACGTTTACTTTCATGTGCCTCCCATAAAGGGAAGAAATGTTTTATTGTTTTATGTTTTGCATACCAAAAATGTTTTGCAGTTCTTCCACATGTTTTTGTTGTTTTTCAGCCCGAGGACGTGCTGGGATTTGCTGTGGGGGAGTGTGGCGCCCCTGAGGCTTCCGTCGCCACAGGTCATTGCACCCCACCAGCGGTGTGATGCCCCATTCTGGGAGAGGAAGAGAGTGAACTCCGGTCCCCTGGTAAATCCACACTACACCCATTGTTAGGTACATACTAGGACCAGGGAAAGTGGCAGGCAACCCTCCCATGCTGTATGCTGGGAGGGGCCGTAAGACCCATCCCTGCTCCTATAGGTTACAGCTTAGCAACTGGGAGGTGGGAGGAGCCGAAAGAGAGCAGACACAGATAGGAAGGTCTAGTGAAGTCAGTTTACCTCAGAGAGTGAGAGTGTGAGGAGCCAGCATGTAGCTGGGGAAGAAGAACGAGAGAAAGGAGGGAGGAGGAGGCCTGCTGGAGGCAGGCAAGGAGGAAAGAAAGAAAGAAAGAAAGAAAGAAGGAAAGAAAGCTCCAAGTCAGACAGGAGCAGAGAAACAGAAGGAGACGCTTCCTGGTGAAGACCCTGGGACCCAGAGGTCCAGGTGACACCACGTAGGAGACAGAAGGAGTCGCAGGGCCGCGGGTAGTCCTGGAAGTATCACGAGCAGGCCTAGAGGTACCAAGGAGAGAGGGCCCTAGAAGTGCCACGGGTAGTTGTAGGCTGCGGTGGCCTGTTCCACAGTAACATCGGTGGAGGGATAAAGCTGCGACAGGGGACGGTCCCTAGAGACTGGAGGAGTGCAAAGATCATCTCCAAACAGTAAAAACCGAGGCCCAGGGACGTTGTAAGCTCCCAGGGCCAGAACCCATAGCGGACTTCCAGAAAAGGGGTAATCAGCCGACAGGTGACCCCCCAGCCTGGAGGCTGTAGTGGAGGCCAAGCCAGGTCCAACCTAACAAAGGCAAGGCTAAGGAAGACAGCAGAAGAAAGAGACACTAAGAGAAAGGCACCGGCTTTCACTCTCAAAATCACCCAGAAACGGCGGAGGTCCCTGACAGTGGTCCCAGCAGTCCAAGGGTCCCTACAGCTGTGACAAGAAGTGTGAGTAAAGAACTTGAACTGCACCCTTGAAGTGGTCTCTGTTATTTCAGCTGCATAGACATTCACAAGCACCAACTGTGCCCCGGGCATTGCTCCACCTGTGGGGAGCAGTACCACCATAGCTGCCATCACATCATCCCGGTGGCCTCACACAGCAGCGGCGGCTTATTAGCCGCATACCACAGGTGGCGTCACGAACACAACCATTAACAAGAAAGCCACATATTCAACTGACACCCACCAGGGCCACGGAGCCGGGCCCAGCCACCACTGACTACCACCGGACTAGTCCGGCCCGGCACCGGGTGTCCCATAGCCCTGGGGTGGGCGAGTCAGTTGCGTGTAACGGGGCCTTTACAGCTAATGGGGAACAATTCCACCTCCAAAACAGGTGTAATTATGCATTATGATGAGCTACTGGGCTGCAAAGAGGCCCATATATTGTTCTAGCCTTTTTCTGTCAGTGTCCATACATACACCAGGGTTATAATGGATCTCTACAGGTTATTACTAAAAGTAAAATAATATAAACAAAATGGTGCCATGGGAATTCACAGTAATGATTTTTCAAGACGATATAACCTAGGGTTAAAGCCAACGCACTTTCGCCTATATTTATTCTGAAATATTACAATGCACTGGAACCGCAATGCAGTAAAAGAGGAAGACTTAACATACAGGGTATTCAATGAGGGATAACAGTGCAACTGTAAGCACGCTCTCTGCCAAACCACACAAATACAAGGATTCTACATAAGAAATATATACTGCTCACATTATCACTATGATATTGTAAACTAAGCAGCCTGATCCCACTATACTTCATGGGTTCATAGGAAAAGTCCTGCTAGACTAGTATTATTTAGGCTCCCAAACCACCGCCAGCCTGTAATCCAGAATGGTAGCAGTGTCTTTCTATATTTTGCGGGACACAGCATAATCTGAAAAAATTACTTTACAAACTGCTATACTCTAATGACCAGGAGGTAGTCATGGATCTGCAGATGCTCCTCTGATATGCCACAAAGGTGTCATGGGTGGGTCTCGGGTGACAGACAGTCCTGTGGTGTCCAGCAATAGAAGTTCACAGTGTTTGTCTGTGCAAAATGCTTCTTGACGTTTTATTGATCCTGCTGTCTGTATTCAGTGTACTAGGTATCTCCTCTGCTGGGTTTTCATTGTTTTCCCATTAGGACCCTGCAGAGCTCCTCTTCTCTTCAGCTGCCCATCATCTGTACTTCCCTTTGGGTTTAAATGCTCTCATTTTCACTGGACTTGTGCTGGTGATATTCAGTTCTTTCACAGACTCTGGATGCAAGCATGTGGCTTGCATTCATCTGTAGAATTGTTGCTGCTCTTTGCTGAACTTCTTCCTCAGGCATCTGGAGATAAGTTGTTCATGTGTTTAACCATGTGTGTGGTGTGTTCTCACTGTGTCTTCCTTAGTGTTTAATGGGGTTGACAAAGAGCTCATCCCACCTGTTTCCTATCTAGGGCTCAGCTCTAGGGTCATCCTAAGGTCAGGTATCCAGCTTGGCACATAGGTGCAGAACCTATCTAGGGTGATGATGGACCCCAGGGGCCAGCGGTAGGTTTGGTCAGGGGTCACCATCTCCCTCTCCCCTAGATGCAGAGTTTCCCTTTCCTTTAACCATTTGCTTGGTGCTTCTCCAAATCTAGCATGACAAAAGGCAAGTCCTCCAACTCCAGGCTGAATATGCTGTCATAAGCCACCGCTAAGGGAAATTGGTGCATGCACAGTAAAGTAGGATATACAGGCTTCAGCTTCTCCTGCATATTGCCTGAGGGCACCTGCTCATGACATACTATGCTCGGCGTATTGGATGTTAATCAAGCTTGCATAAGAGCCACTCAGTGTGATTCTCAAGAGGAGCAGCTATGCTTTCATAGCTAATTAGACGTCTTAAAACATATCATGCACTGTTTGTTACTTTCAGTGCTTTTTCTATATTATGCTGCCTCTGCCAGAATATGCAAGGACATAGCTGTGTGAAGCCCCACAGGTGTTGTGTCGGTGCATTACCTTCAGGGACTCCACTCGGCTGTCTGGATCTTGTCACAGGTAGGAGATCTTCTTTTAGGATTGTCGTGACGCCACTCTCAGAATTGCGGTCAGTGGGGACCGCCACTGCAGGTTGAGGGACGCCTGGGGCTGATGGTGAGTGCAGTTAGTTGGAATAGCCTCCTGAGAGTGAGGCTAGCCCCAGGACCCTGTGTAGGTGCGTGGAACCACAAGGCGCAGAATAACTCCACACACGCAGAATGTCTTTCAGGGGTTTTACTCACTTCAGATGGCAGGGTGAGTAACCCGGGCGTAGCTGGGATGAACCAGGCTGGAACCAGGTATCCTTCAGGCTGACTTCTGATGGTGACTACCAACTCGCCTTCCTTAGCCCTTGGTGGTTTGGGGTAACCCCGACTTTTAGTCCCTATGGGGGTCACCCAGGGAAGTTGCTGAAGCCTCTCTCCCCTTCGTTTGCCGTTTGCTTGTTGCCTGGGCCAGATCACTCCAGCTACTTGCCTCCTGTGAACTATGGGCCCTAACTGTGGCTACGTGGCTGCGGCTTTAGGTGTTGTGGTGTGGGCTTTGAGGGCCCCACACCGGCAGGTTTAGCAAGGAAAGGTGGATCTATCCCCGCTCCGGGATCTGCCGCCCGTTTGGGCCTGGTTCTCCCTAGCAGTCTCCTTACTTCCCACTCTGTGCTCTCACTCTAGCTGGAGATGGGTTTCGGGTAGCACTCCTAGGTGACCGTTCTCCCCCGTCGGTAGTCACTGCGCGGACGCTGTCAGACTGCAACAGCCCCAGGGGTAGGGTCTGCTCCCTTCGGAGCTCCCTGGACTCTGCTCTGCACTGAACCGGCTCACTGCTCCTCCTCTCCTGTTCTTGCCTACGCCACCTAGCAACCAGGCTCTCTTACCACACCCCTTGAGAGGAGATGGAGGCTTTTGGCCCCCTCCACTATTCCAGTGGAGGTGAAGGCTTTTCCCCCTCCTGGGATCCCCAGGGGTCCTCTCATAGGTACATGTGTGAGACCTGATCACTATGCGCCTGTGTAGTCACACCTCGGTCAGCCTTCTGGATTACCTGTATTGTACTGTCCCCAGCATGGGTGCAGTACTCAGTGGTGCCTGACCAGGTCAGGGGCGCCACATTCCCCCTTAGTTATCACCAGCACGTCCTCGGGCTGCAAGACAACATTTTAAATGCATAAAACATTAAAACATGTAAAACATTTTTAAAACCACCAGGTACCATACATCACCACCCTCCACCCACAAGTCCGTTAACCCACCCAAAACCCTTTCACGTTGGCCGCGCCTTCAGCCACTTCTGGCAGGATGTAGAGGCGGCTTTCATGGTCTGGTGGTCTTCAGGGTATACCTGGCCTGGTGGATCCGCGCCTTCAGCCTCTTCTGGCAGGATCCAGAGGCGGCCTTCACAGTTGGTGCTGACCAGGTACCCTCTTTGTGGTGGAGAGCCAGGCCCCATAAACAGGCATGCTCTCTGGTCGCAGGTGAGCCAAGGCCCTATATACGGACGTGCTCCCTGGTTGCAGACGAGCCAAGCCCCTAAACAGGCTGGCTCTGGTGGTGGTGGTGCCCTCTGGTGTAACTATTTACACTGCGAGAGTTTGTGGCTATAGCCAGTTCATAGCCTTAAGGTTCATTTCTCACATTAGTTTATGTGGGCACATACTTAAACTTTAAAACGTTGCAAAACTTCAAAACTGGTAACTTGCTGTATTTCTTATGTTATTTACATGGATTCCTCCTCACCAGGGCTTGGGCCTGTAGGGCTGCGGCACCTGTTGCTTCCTTGACCTCTTTCTTCATCTGTGGTAGTCTCGTCAGTAGGTTCTTTGTCTGTTCTTTCTCTATCTTTCCTTTCTTCCTCTGTGTCTGTTTCTTTTTCTTTAGGACATGGCGTAACATCAAGCGCATACCAGCCTCTTTCTCCTTGATGCATGGTAAATTGCACTGTGTCTCCTGTTCGCAGATTTCTTCCAGGATGTCCTCTGGGCAAATGAGCTCTCACGTCTCTTCTGTTGACGAAGATACCTTCCTTTATACCAGGTGCAACGATGAATCCGTATCCTGACTTCAGGCTAAAGTCTTCCACAATTCCTCTACAAAGGGGTCCTCTGACCTGTGCTTTGGCTCTTCTCAGGAACCGTTTTTCTTCTAGGTCTCTGGCCGTGACTTCTCTCTGCTCTGGGGATGGCGGTGCAGGGAAAGATTGGGTTCTGCTACGGCGCCGTGTCTTGCGGACTGGATTCTGCGAGGTACAGCTTACAAGCTCCCAGGTGAGGCTTTTGGGCAGATCTTCCTCAGCAGACGGTGTTAAGTCTTCTTCATCCCAGCGGGAATATGGCAACATCTCCGGCTCTGGGCATGGATCCACTGCTGGTGGCTCCTGAGTCAGCTCCTCAGTTTCCTGGCCTCCCCTCCCCCTTAGTTCTTCTGAGCACTCCTTTGGTGGCAGTGCTGGGGATGGACTTTCATCAGCAGGCCCAGGCGGGGGACTCTTTGGCGTGGTTGCTGCAGGGGTTGCCGGAATCCTCTTGGGGGTATGCGGAGGGAGCATGTACCGGTCCACCATCTCCTGTGGGAACTTGGCCTCCAGGTCAGCCTTCAGCTGCCAGTATTCGGGGTCCTCCCCCAGCGTAGTCTTCCTAGCAGGGACCTCCTTGGACTGGGGAGCGGTGTCTGCTCTGGCCTTGCAGGCCGGGGTAAACGGTGATACTTTCTTATCTTGGCGGGCCGCGCCCGATATGGCGGCGGCCTGGTCTTGGCGGGCCGCGCCTGGCATGGCGGCGGCCTGGTCTTGGCGGGCCGCGCCTGGCATGGCGGCGGCCTGGATTGGCGTTTCTGTCGTAGCCGGAGCCTCAGCGGGCATCGCTACCGTAGCCGGTTCTTGGCGGGACGGACTGGGCGTTGCTGCCGCGGTCTGGGCTTGGCGGGCCGGGCCTAGCATGGCGGCGGCCTGGGTCAGCGTTACGCCTGCGGCGTGGATTAGGGTCGCGGCGGCAGCCGGATCTTTGCGGGCCGGGCTGGGCGTTGCTGCAGGGACCGGGTCTTGGTGAGCCGAGCAGGGCATCGCTGCGGCGGCCTGGGCTTGGCGGGCTGCACCTGGCGTGGCTGCGGCCTGCTTCAGCGTCGCCGCGCCGGACGCCTCTTCAGGGACCGCGGGCGTGGCAGCAAGGGTCGGGGCACTCGCGCGGGCAGGGGCATCACTGGACTCACCCATCGGTGGCAGCATCGGGGTCTGAATCGTCACCGCCCGGTCTGGCACTCGGCGCGCGGCTCTCTCTTCATAGGCCTGCACCGCCGCGGTCATTCCCAGGAACTCCGCACGTCCCTCTCTGATCAGCCTTCCGACCCTGGCCTCCAGTTGATCGCAGAACTCGGCGAGCTCCCGACACCACCAGGCAGCGGAGCCTGGCTCCGGGTCTCTGCATTCAGACGCCATTTTCTCTAGCAACAAGCTGCTGGCTTCTTTTCCGTTCCGCCGTCTCTGGACGCTTCCGCTCTCTTCACAAGCGAGGTCAGAACTCTGCAGGGGATCTCTGGGTAGCCACACCTCTTCGTGGGCGGTAACTTCTCCCAGCGCGGGCTGCTGTTGTTTTTCAGCGCGCTTTTCATGGTGGCAATATGGCGGCGCTTCCAATTTTTCAAGCGGACCGCCCAGGCACATGGTCACCTGTCTGAACAGGTCTAGTCCTTATCCTGTTCGTGACGCCAGGTGTGAAGCCCCACAGGTGTTGTGTCGGTGCATTACCTTCAGGGACTCCACTCGGCTGTCTGGATCTTGTCACAGGTAGGAGATCTTCTTTTAGGATTGTCGTGACGCCACTCTCAGAATTGCGGTCAGTGGGGACCGCCACTGCAGGTTGAGGGACGCCTGGGGCTGATGGTGAGTGCAGTTAGTTGGAATAGCCTCCTGAGAGTGAGGCTAGCCCCAGGACCCTGTGTAGGTGCGTGGAACCACAAGGCGCAGAATAACTCCACACACGCAGAATGTCTTTCAGGGGTTTTACTCACTTCAGATGGCAGGGTGAGTAACCCGGGCGTAGCTGGGATGAACCAGGCTGGAACCAGGTATCCTTCAGGCTGACTTCTGATGGTGACTACCAACTCGCCTTCCTTAGCCCTTGGTGGTTTGGGGTAACCCCGACTTTTAGTCCCTATGGGGGTCACCCAGGGAAGTTGCTGAAGCCTCTCTCCCCTTCGTTTGCCGTTTGCTTGTTGCCTGGGCCAGATCACTCCAGCTACTTGCCTCCTGTGAACTATGGGCCCTAACTGTGGCTACGTGGCTGCGGCTTTTAGGTGTTGTGGTGTGGGCTTTGAGGGCCCCACACCGGCAGGTTTAGCAAGGAAAGGTGGATCTATCCCCGCTCCGGGATCTGCCGCCCGTTTGGGCCTGGTTCTCCCTAGCAGTCTCCTTACTTCCCACTCTGTGCTCTCACTCTAGCTGGAGATGGGTTTCGGGTAGCACTCCTAGGTGACCGTTCTCCCCCGTCGGTAGTCACTGCGCGGACGCTGTCAGACTGCAACAGCCCCAGGGGTAGGGTCTGCTCCCTTCGGAGCTCCCTGGACTCTGCTCTGCACTGAACCGGCTCACTGCTCCTCCTCTCCTGTTCTTGCCTACGCCACCTAGCAACCAGGCTCTCTTACCACACCCCTTGAGAGGAGATGGAGGCTTTTGGCCCCCTCCACTATTCCAGTGGAGGTGAAGGCTTTTCCCCCTCCTGGGATCCCCAGGGGTCCTCTCATAGGTACATGTGTGAGACCTGATCACTATGCGCCTGTGTAGTCACACCTCGGTCAGCCTTCTGGATTACCTGTATTGTACTGTCCCCAGCATGGGTGCAGTACTCAGTGGTGCCTGACCAGGTCAGGGGCGCCACACTGACAACTTGTTATCATTTCATATGACTGGTGGACACAGACAAATGAGGGCCCCCGTGCAAGGACAGTATAAGGGCCCATTGCTGCCCAATAGCTCATCATAATGCACAATTCCTCCTGCTTTGGAATTGTAAATGTCCTCCTCATCTTTTGGGCCCCTGTATAGCTGAAAAGGTTGGATCATTGGTATGTCTGCCCCTGTCTGAGATAACAGACTAGTGAGGATCCATTCGGTTAATGATTCCAAGCAATTATGTCCTGTTCTATTTCTTTGCGCTGGCGTCATATAAGGCTACTTTCACACATCCGGTTTGAGCCCTGCGGCTCAATCCGGCTGTGAAAACTATGCAACGGATGCGGTGAAAACACCGCATCCTTTGCATAAGTTTTTACATGCGGCCGGTCCGGTTTTTTCCGGTTGCGGCATGCTACTGAGCATGCGCAGTGGAAAATACCGCATGCGGCGACCGGATGCGGTTTTTTCCGCATCGCGCCGCATCCGGCCTCCATAGGGATGCATTGAAAAATGCGCCGCAGCGGCCGGATGCGGCGCGATGCGGTGTTTTTTGCCGGAGCAAAAAACGTTGCAGGGAACGTTCGATCCGGCCGCCGCATCGGCTACATCTGCCGCATGCGGCAAAAACCGGACCGAACGCAAGCCCCTGCGGCACAATGCGGCACTAATGTAAGTCAATGCAAAAAAACCCGCAATCGGCGTTACAAAAGCCGGTTGCGGTTTTTCTGCAGAACGCCGTATTGTGCCGCAGAGCAAAAATCCGGATGTGTGAAAGTACCCTTAGCCTCCACATAGTGTGGATGCCCCAACTTGCAAAGAACAAAAAGGCACTTCCTAGCGGTGGGTGATATCACTTAGGGTATATATAGCCAGTATAGACAAACCTCTCTAGTGGGTTTCTACTTTAAATATCGAGCCAGACTATCAGTTATTCACCAACATTTAGTGGACTCATGAGCACAGCCCCTGCAGTAAGGTGAAGGGAGGCTAAGGCTACTTTCACACATCCGGTTATTGCAGTGCTGCACAATACGGCGCTCTGCAGAAAAACCGCAACCGTTTTTTTTTGCCGCCGGTTGCTTTTTTTTTGCATAGACTTACATTAGTGCCGTATTGTGCCGCATGGGCTTGCGTTCGGTCCGGTTTTTCCCGCATGCGGCAGATTTAGCTGATGCCGCGGCCGGATGGAACGTTGCTTACAACGTTTTTTGCTCCGGCAAAAAAAAACGCATCGCGCCACATCCGGCCGCTGCGGCGCATTTTTCAATGCATGCCTATGGACGCCGGATGCGGCGCGATGCGGAAAAAAACGCATCCGGCCGCCGCATACGGTTTCTTCCACTGCGCATGCTCAGTAGCGTGCCGCAACCGGAAAAAAACGGACGGGCCGCATGTAAAAACTTATGCAAAGGATGCGGTGATTTCGCCGCATCCGTTGCATAGGTTTCACAGCCGGATTGAGCCGCACTGCTCAAACCGGATGTGTGAAAGTAGCCTAAGCTAAACCAGTCCAACCATTTGTCTTGTACACTGGTGCAATAGTGCACCAACATACTAATCCTCACTATAGTGCACTGTAGATCCAGTCTTAGTATATCTGTCATCTATCTTTTTTTTTTTACTTCTAATAATGAGAAGATACCCTTTCTTTTGCTAATTCTACATTTTTCAGATTGCTTAGATGAAGACCCACATTATCGGTATCAGGCGTATGCTGGAGAAACCGTGTACTTCCAATGTAATTTGACATCCAATAATTCAGAACATCTAATTCAGTGGTTTTTACAAAAACCTGACAAAAGCCTTGAAGAAGTCAAAAGTAGAAAGGATCTTAATATTAGTATCATTGACACAACCCTTCAGATATCCTCTCTGGAAAAAAATCACTCTGGAACATACATATGCAGGTAAGCAATTTGAGGAACATGATGATTTGAAAAAGAAGAACAATATGTAGCAATTATAGGGCCCTATAATTGTAATGCTATGACAGATATTCATAGGGTTATACTCAGTTTTGAAAGTTATCACAGAAACACGGGAGTGGAGTGATGAACTCTGCTATCTCGGTCAGTCCAGTATAGAATAATTGGATTGGTGTCTTACATGCATGGTATGTATTTTCTACATTTGGGCCTGAAAGTAAAGGGAGTAACAAAAAAAGAGTCAGAGCTGTTAGTATTATCAGTATTATGGGAGGAGAAATGCAGGAGTTGACCAGAGGATTAAGTCTATGTGGCGGCGCTATTGCCATTTTTCCTGGTGGTGTTTCACTTCCATCTCTCCCACCAAATGTTTTAATTGTAATGCGGGCGTCACACGAGACGATCTATCGTGCGATGCATCGTCAGGGTCACGGTTTTCGTGACGCACATCCGGCATCGTTCACAACGTCATCTCGTGTAACACCTCAGAGCGACGCAGAATCGGTCACAAATCGTGAGTCGTGTACACGACGCTTATTTTTAAAAAATTGTTTATTTTTCATGGCGCCGGTGGTTCATCGTACCCGGGGTAGCACACATCGCTCCGTGTGACACCCCGGGAACGATGAACACAGCTTACCTGCGTCCCGCGGCACAGCCGGCTATGCGGAAGGAAGGAGGTGGGTGGGATGTTTACGTCCCGCTCATCTCCGACCCTCCGCTTCCATTGGCCGGCGGCTGTGTGACGTCGCTGTGACGATGAACGTCCCTCCCCCTTCAGGAAGAGGATGTTCGCCGCCCAGAACGTGGTCACTCAGCAGCGAAGTACGTGTGACGGCGATTTGCTCGTGACACACAAACGACGGGGTCGGGTACGATCGCTCGTGCGATCGCACGATAGATCGTACCATGTGCCGCCCCACCACCGTGCGGAGCTGCCGCCCCACCTACACCCCACCTACTGTCTCCTCCCCAAAATCCTTTAGGATGTAAGCCCGCAAGGGCAGGGCCCTCTTCCCCCTGTGCTAGTCTGTCTATTGTAACGTGTACATGTATTCTGTATGTAACCCCCTCATGTACAGCACCATGGAATCAATGGTGCTCTATAAATAAACAATAATAATAATAATAATAGTAAGCAAGTCATTCCAACAAAGCGCAGTCATATTATAGTACAACTGTGTATTTTATTATAGTATGCTGTGGTCATAGAGCCATCACATGAGGACAAAACTTATTTTTGAAACAATATTATAGAGACAGAGAAATTAAAAATAAAGTTTAAAAAGTTTAATAAACTTTCTAACCATTTTGAATTCTCTTCTGGAGATCTTGGCTGATTTCTTTTGACTTTCCCATTATGCTACACAAAGAAGTAGTGTGTTTCAGGTGTGCATTAAATTACATCCACAGGTGTGTCTCTAATTAACTCAGATGTTGCCAATAAACATATCAGAAGCTTCCAAAGACATGACATCATCATATGGGCTGTCCCATATTATTGTAAACTTTTGACTTTGCAGAAAGTAATAAAAAATGCCTTAAAACATTCTCTCATTATTCTGGCATTTGGCAAATATACGGTAAAACCGGACAAACCTGCAGATGTGTCTTTTTAGATAGTGGATGTAAACTTCTGATTTCAACTGTAGCTCCCTTTTTTTCAAGGGACCAAAAGTAATTCGACAATTCTCAAAAGAATTTGGAGTACAGTACGTACATGATTAAGAGAAAACTCAATCAGAAGAATAAACCAATGTCATCCAGATAGCCAACAATGATAATGACATTCCAATTAGAACATAGTTTTAGTAATGGTTAGAGTTGAGCGCGGTTCGTGGTTCGAGGTTCTCCAGTTCTAGGCTCGAGTGATTTTGGGGGATGTTCGAGATCGAACTAGAACTCGAGCTTTTTGCAAAAGCTCGATAGTTCTAGATACGTTCGAGAACGGTTCTAGCAGCAAAAAGCAGGGCTTTTAACAGCTACAGTGTGCAGGAGCCATCGCTGGCAGCCTGCCAGAAGCTGGTAACCAAGATAAACATCGGGTATCCAACCAAAGCGCTTTGGTTAGTAACCCGATGTTTATCCTAGTTACGTGCAGGAAGCCCACACTTCCCCGCTCAGCTCGCTCCGCCCCCTCCTGCCCGCGGCATGTACACATACACACACACACACACACGCACACGCACACACACACACACACACACACACACACACACACACACATGGTCCCGCTCGGCTTACCTGCGGTGATGAAGTCCCGCCATCCCGACCTCAGCGCTGTCACTGTCCTCCATGGCCGCCGCTTGTCACATCACCTCTCGCTTCCGACCTGAGACTGACTAGCGGTGACGTCACGGGCCTCTCGCGATACTTGGTGTGAAGGCGCCGGTCATTGAACTCAGTGACAGAGGCTTTCAGTGTTCTGGAGATCAGCGCAGGTAATGTACCTCGCTGACAGCAGCACTTGTCATGCCCTGCAGTGACCTGGGCTGACCCATTGATGTTAGCTCAGGTCACTGCACTGCTCTCCCAGCCAATGGGGAACATCCTGCTCTTCATTGACTGGGACAGTGTGGATCGTCATGGCAACCCCTTGGATTACACCAGACCTGGATTTGTTTTTCATTCTAATAAATTGGTTAAAAAGGGAATGTTTTGGGGAGTGTTTTTTCAAATAAAAATGTGTTTGTCGTCTATTTTTTTTTTATTACTGACTGGGTTGGTGATGTCGGGTATCTGATAGACGCCTGACCTCATCAACCCCAGGGCTTGATGCCAGGTGACATTACACATCTGGTATTAACCCCATATATTACCCCGTTTGCCACCACACCAGGGCGCGGGATGAGCTGGGGCGAAGCACCAGGATTGGCGCATCTAATGGATGCGCCACTTCTGGGGCGGCTGCGGCCTGCTATTTTTAGGCTGGGGAGAGTCCAATAACCATGGACCTCCCTAGTCTGAGAATATCAGGCCCCAGCTGTCTGCTTTACCTTGGCTGGTGATCCAATTTTGGGGGACCCCTACGTGTTTTTTTTTTTAATTATTTATTTAATTTAAAATAACAGCGTGGGGTGCCCTCAGTTTTGGATTACCAGCCAAGATGAGGTTGCCAGCTGTGGTCTGCAGGCTGCAGCCGTCTGCTTTACCCTAGCTGGCTACAAAACTAGGGGGAACCCTACGTCATTTTTTTTTTTCATTTTTTTGGCTAAATACAAAGCTAAGCACCCCTTAGTGCCACATGAAAGGCACCAAAGGGTGCTCCACTTTTTCTCCACTTTTTCTCCATTTTTTCTCCACTTTTTCTACATTTTTTCTCCACTTTTTCTACATTTTTTTCTCCATTTTTTCTCCACTTTTTCTCCACTTTTTCTCCACTTTTTCTCCACTTTTTCTCCACTTTTTCGCCATTTTTTTCTCCACTTTTTCTCCACTTTTTCTACATTTTTTTCTCCACTTTTTCTCCACTTTTTCTCCACTTTTTCTCCATTTTTTTCTCCACTTTTTCTACATTTTTTCTCCACTTTTTCTACATTTTTTCTCCACTTTTTCTACATTTTTTTCTCCACTTTTTCTCCACTTTTTCTCCACTTTTTCTCCATTTTTTCTCCATTTTTTTCTCCACTTTTTCTCCACTTTTTCTCCATTTTTTTCTCCACTTTTTCTCCACTTTTTCTCCACTTTTTCTCCACTTTTTCTCCACTTATTCTCCACTTATTCTCCACTTTTTCTCCACTTTTTCTCCACTTTTTCTCCATTTTTTCTCCATTTTTTCTCCACTTTTTCTCCACTTTTTCTCCACTTTTTCTCCATTTTTTTCTCCATTTTTTCTCCACTTTTTCTCCACTTTTTCTCCACTTTTTCTTCACTTTTTCTCCACTTTTTCTCCACTTTTTCTCCACTTTTTCTCCACTTTTTCTCCATTTTTTCTCCACTTTTTCTCCACTTTTTCTCCACTTTTTCTCCGTTCTTTTTCTATGGTCGGTCTACCCATTAGCTCTGCCATGCATAGTGTAGCTCTACACCTACTGCACATGTTACTTTATGATTGACATCTCTTTCGTACCAGAGCTGTCTAAGCCTACTCTGACCCCATATTTGTCATTACTATATTGTCCTTGTACTGTATTATGACATTTGTATCATGTGTTTCATTTCTTGCTGTGTTGCAATTTTTTTGCTGCATCCCAATTGTACCTCTACATTGTTCGAGTTTATGTTATTGTTCTCTCACTCTTATGTGATACTGATTATTGTCATTTTTCATGATTACATGCAGATAAGTCCAATCTGACGAAGGCTCAGGCCGAAATGTCATTTGTAACTTGTTTTGGACAAAAACATATATGCTTATGAAAAAATTTTTTTTCTTAATACGGACCAATAAAGAGTGATTTTGCATTACTATCCGTTGTGACTTACTGACTTAGTCTGGGAGATTTAGAGTGCCGAGGTTACTCACTAATTTTATCTATTATTACCTCTGAGCACCTATATACCAGTGAGCAGAGCTTCCTCTACAGTAGTTCTCCTGATTAGGCATGCCCTTACCTCATGAGCAGGGCATTGCAGCTTTGGTAGCAACCATTACGACATGGACTCTGCTGCTGTGGACCCGAGAAGAGTGAGTGCAGATTCATTGCACCCACACTCCTCACATGAAGGGTCCGCACTCCTAGAAAATGGGGGATACGTTCCCTGAGTGTCTCCCCCCCATATTCTAGACGGTCCAGAGTCGTCGTGGGACCCCTTTATTTTTTTTCTTACAATAAATTGGTGAAAGAGGAAATGTTTTGGGGACTGTTTTTTCAAATAAATTTCTTTTGTCGATTTTTTTTTTTGTTAGTACTGACAGTTTATGATGTTGGGTATCTGATAGACGCCATGACATCACAAACTGCTGGGCTTGATCTCAGGTTACTTTACAGCTAGTATCAACCCGATTTATTACCCTGTTTGCCACTGCACCAGGGCACGGGATGAGCTGGGGTGAAGCGCCAGGATTGGCGCATCTAGTGGATGCGCCACGTCTGGGGTGCCTGCGGCCTGCTATTTTTAGGCTGTGAAGGCCCAATAACTATGGACCTTCCCACCCTGAGAATACCAGACCACAGTTGTCCGCTTTACCTTGGCTGGTGATCCAATTTGGGGGGGACCCTACTTTTATTGTGTAATTATTAATATTTATAAAATAATTATAAAAAAGAGCCTGAGGGGACCTCCACATTGGATCCCCAACCACGGTAAAGCTGCCAGCTGTGGTTTTCAGGCTACAGCCGTCTGCTTTACCCTAGCTGGCTATCAAAAATGGGGGGACCCAACGTCATTTTTTTTTTTAACTATTTTTTAAATAGAAAAAATTAATGGGCTTCCCTGTATTTTGATTGCCAACCAAGGTAACGGCAGGCAGATTGGGGTGGTAACCCATAGCTGTCTGCTTCATCTGCGCTGAGAATCAAAAATACCGCGGAGCGCTACGTCATTTTTTTAAAGATTTATTTTTACAGCACTGTGATGTCCAGCAATCAAAATACAGGGAAGCCCATTTTGTTTTCAGTTATTTAAATAAATAATTTAAAAAAATATATATGGGCTCCCGCTGCATTTTTTGTATTGCTAGCTAAGGGTAATCCAAGCAGCTACTGGCTGCTAACCCCCACTGCTTGGTGTTACCTTCACTGGCAATGGAAAATCCAGGGAAGCATTTTTTATTTTTTTTGCCAAAAAACTACTAAAAAAGGACGTGAGCTTCGCCATATTTTTGTATGCTAGCCAGGTATAGCAGGCAGGTGCTGGAAGAGTTGGATACAGCGCCAGAAGATGGCGCTTCTATGAAAATGCCATTTTCTGAGGCGGCTGCAGACTGCAATTCGCAGCAGTGGGGCCCAGAAAGCTCAGGCCAACCTGTGCTGCGGATTCCAATCCCCAGCTGCCTAGTTGTACCTGGCTGGACACAAAAATGGGGCGAAGCCTACGTCATTTGTTTTCTAATTATTTCATGAAATTCATGAAATAATAAAAAAAGGGCTTCCCTTTATTTTTGGTTCCCAGCCGGGTACAAATAGGCAACTGGGGGTTGGGGGCAGCCGTACCTGCCTGCTGTACCTGGCTAGCATACAAAAATATGGCGAAGTCCACATAATTTTTTCAGGGGGCAAAAAACTTCTGCATACAGTCCTGGATGGAGTATGCTGAGCCTTGTAGTTCTGCAGCTGCTGTCTGTCTGTATGGAGAAGAGCAATCAGCAGCTGCAGAACTACAAGGCTCAGCATACTCCATCCAGGACTGTATGCAGAATTTTTTTGCCCACCAAAAAAATGACGTGGGCTTTGCCATATTTTTGTATGCTAGCCAGGTACAGCAGGCAGCCACGGGCTGCCTCCAACCCCCAGTTGCCTATTTGTACCCGGCTGGGAACCAAAAATATAGGGAAGCCCGTTTTTTTTTTAATTATTTCACTTATTTCATGAAATAATTAAAAAACAAATGACGTGGGCTTCGCCCCATTTTTGTGTCCAGCCGAGTACAACTAGGCAGCTGGGGATTGGAATCCGCAGCACAGGTTAGCCCGAGGTTTCTGGGTGCTTCTGCTGCGGATTTCAGTCCGCAGCCGTCCCAGAAAATGGCGCTCTCATAGAAGCGCCATCATCTGGCGCTGTATCCAACTCTTCCAACAGCCCTGGAGCCGGGTGGCTTGTTGGGTAATCATGAGTTAATACTGGCTTTGTTTTACTAGCCAGTATTAAGCCAGAGATTCTTAATGTCAGGCACGTTTGACCCGGCCATTAAGAATCTCCAATAAAGGGTTAAAAAAAAACACCACACAGAGAAAAAATACTTTAATAGAAATAAATACACAGACACATTAGAGACTCCATCTTTATTACACCACTCCATCTTTATTACCCCCTGTGTCAGCCGGTCCCTAACGGAACGGGGAGTCGACCGTGTGCTAGAGCATGTCGCCGGTACACGGCGATACACATATGTGCACCGTGTACCGGAGAGATGCACTCGCAGGTCCTACATGACGCGTCATAGTCATCTGACCAGTCTGTAGCCAATGAGATAATAGCCACGTGACTGGTCACATGGCTATTTTGACGTCACGATAGGTCCTGCATCTCTGCTGGCAGTGCCGTCACCGGGAGGATTCAGCGATCATCGGATGGAATAGCGGCAGGAGACAGAGTGCAGAAGGGATCGCGAGGACCGGTAAGTGTTATGGCAATGTTTATTAACTGTTTGTGTACATTTATAATGCATTTTTATGTGTTTGTGATTGCCTCCCATTATAGCCTATTGGCTCGAGTTCGGTTCGTCGAACGTTCGACGAACCGAACTCGAACGGGACCCCCGTTCGGCGAACCGACCTCGAGCCGAACCGCGACCGGTTCGCTCATCTCTAGTAATGGTAGCTGAAGAACTTTTACAACTTTAGCGTCAGCAAAATTCACTGCAGAACCACAATCAATAAATAAGACACAGATATTTCTACATAAGATAGACAAAGAGGGAACAATAATTTTACAAAATCATAGGTAAAGACGTCTGTATAAAAGAACAAAAAAAAAGTTGTTCCAATAAATAATATATATTATCTTGTTGCCAGCTTCAGTGAACAAAAATACAACAACAGATGAAGAAACAAAAAATGAAGAGATAAATCTTTTTTTAAAAAATAAAACCTTACTTTATTAATCCATTACACATACATGTGTGTATAGGTGGGCATCCCTGGTCTCACCTAGGTACTGTTGTCTTTCTGGCAGGCATGCATTTCACGTCCAGACTCTCCACCGTTGCTACCAACTGCAACTCTGGGTTGCTGGATACCTTGTTGTGGATAGGACTGATTCACTCAAATCTGGATGGGCTCCTCAGTAAGAATAATATGCACACAAGACTTTAGATGGACGTGAAGGGTCGGCAGTACGCTCCTGTCTGTGTTCTTACAAATGCTTATCCAGACAAGTGGCTAGAGACATACCTAAATCAAGGGAGTCAAGATAAAGAAACTGTACCAAGATGTCCTTGATTTGGTGAGAAAGGCCTGATCATTCCACTGAGAATCAGTGGTCGGCACCAATACTCAGTTTAGTACTCCTCTGCAGAACCTTGCCCTTGGTGATGGACTATCAATTTGGATTCCATGAATGCTGCCAAGAAAGAGTCATCATACAAGAGTCCCAGGGCTTCAAGAAGCTCAGCAGAGGAGAGTTGTGGGGCATTGGGAGTTACTTAAAAGATCCAATTATGAGGAGTTCCCTGCAGTAGGGATCTCATAAATCCTACTTTTTACTTTTTGTGTCTTGGAACTCAATGATTGTGGATGGAGTCTGAAGTACAGTATACAGTTCTCCATAAAAATCTAAAGAAACTGAAAAAGCAGTCAGTTAAAGGGTATATCCAGGACTTTAAAAAAACAATAAAAATGTGCTTAAGCACTAACAAACAAGTAGTTGCTATCTACCTGCTTGTTGTCCCCTGTGCCATTGTTTGATGGCACAGAGTGGTCACAGACTGCTCCTGCCGGCAATACAATGACTTTGTCAACAGAGCGATAGTTTCTTTTCTTGTCTGCTCCCTAGACGACAGCAGGATCCCAGCTGTCTAAATGGGGGAGCCAGCTTTCAACCAG
Organism: Anomaloglossus baeobatrachus; assembly: GCF_048569485.1. Classification (NCBI taxonomy): domain Eukaryota; kingdom Metazoa; phylum Chordata; class Amphibia; order Anura; family Aromobatidae; genus Anomaloglossus; species Anomaloglossus baeobatrachus. The sequence goes on from NC_134354.1 coordinate 492,356,298, forward strand.
TATAACATCAGCACTCCCTCCTCGTCTATAGAGTAGAGCAGATAAGAAACTGACGATCTGTTCTTGCAACTTAAGCGGAGTCAGCTGATTCGCTGGCAGGAGCGATCTGTGCTGGTGAACAATTGTGCCAGGTACAACAGGTAGGTAGGTATCATCTATCTGCCTGTTAGGGTACGTGTCCACGATCAATATTAGCAGCGTCTTGGGATCAGCGTGTTTTCACTGTCTAAAACTCTGCATTGTACATTACAAGCACATTGGATGGGATTTATAGAAATCTCCTGCTTACTGTGCTTCTTTTTAACGTTGTGTGAACTGACTGGCAGAGTGACTTTCCGAGCCGCAGAATGTCAATTTATTCTTGGGGAGACACTAGCGTTCTGAGTGGGAGAAAACAGCTAAATCGCTTTGTCAGTAATCCTGATCATGGGCACACACAGCACTTTCTCCAGCATAGCACACTTGCAGCTCTGCAAGAGAAAATACGCTATATCCAGTATGTGAGGAAGCCTGATTGTGGGTACATACCCTTAGAGCTTAAGCATTTTTTATTTTTTAAAAGTCCCGGATATAGCCTTTAAGTTCATCATAGGTTCAGGCCTACAAAATTCAGCAACAGTAACTTGGGCCTGAGCAGATTCATGATATTACACACATACTGCAAATTCTGAACCAGCTTAATCAGAGCCTCCATCTGATCCATCATGGTCTGGAGTTTCTCCTTTTAAGTTGGCTAGCATTAATATAATGGGGATAGTATATGATCAATAACCAGGAAAGTGGGATAGAAATGGTGTTCAGGAAGCTAAATCAAACCAAGACATCCAAAACAATTGGCAAAATTGACAGGAGGTAAACTAACTGTAATAACTAAGAACCAGACTAGCCAGGCTATAACTGGCAACGAGGGAATGTCTGTTGGAGGTTTCAACAGAGAACTAATTGACATTAACTAATAGGCTGCCAGGACAAAACAAAAGAAACTGGCTGAAAGTACACAACTCCCAGAAGTCCTACGTGAGCCATGCTTGCACTGCCCTGTGGTAACCACGGCATTAACACTGCGCTGCCTAGCACTCTTGGCAGATGTGGCAAGGTCATGTTCATAAACGGATGTGACAATAAGTATGACAAATTCTCATTTTGCACCTTTTAGTGCATCTTTCCTCACAGAAACCTCTAATTAAAAACACTGTATTGTAGAAGATGATTCTCAGTTGTAGCAGTCTGATGGACAGGTCTGGCCACATGCCTCCTCTATACGTCTGCGTTAGGCCTCTGCCACACTCACGTGGAAATCACGCACGTTCCGCTAGACACGTATTTTCCTTTCGTGTTGCGTGTAGGTAAGTACGTGTCTCCGGTATGTGCAGACCACGTGTGTTCTCCGTTTGCTATCTGCGATAACACACGGAGAACCAGTAATTTGCATACTCACGTGGTCCTGCCTGCTGTCCGTGGTGCTGATCTTCGGTCTCCAGCCCTGCCGTCTCCCCGCTGCTGCCGGCTGCAGTGAAGTGAATATTAAATGAGCATAATGAGCGGCGGACGGCAGCAAGTGACAGCAGCGGCAGAGACAGTAGGGCTGGAGAAGGTGAGTAAAGATTTGTTATTTTTTACTCTGACACGTGAGTTTTCTCCGGCGCGTGTCACACGGGACCGCATCCACACTACATCCGTGTGGTACGGGTGGGGGCCGTGTGACACCCGTGATGCCGGAGAAAAACGGACATGTCAGCGTGTTGGAAAATGCACACTCGTACAAACGGACACGGACACACGTTCCGTGTAGTTTTACGTGTGTGTGCCTGCTAGCATTGGTGTATGTGTCTCCGTGCCGCCGGTACGTGCAAAAACGTACCAAACACGTACCGGCGGCACGGATGTGTGTCGGAGGCCTTAGGAGAAGAGGAGAATTGTGCAGTCTGTGAGGAAGATGGCACTAACAAGTGCAGGGTGAGAACCTGTAACATTTATATATTAAAGAGTGACAAAAAGTCTTGTCCACAACATATTTATTAAAATAGTGATACAATGATCAACCCCTCTAAGCTGGGCACCACTTTTTACACTCAATTTTTGCACCTACGTCATGGTAGCAAGGGTTAAGAGGGGCCTTCCATGATAACCATCAATTTGGTAATCACTATAGTTCAGTCCTGAAATCATGTAGTAAAATAACCATTAAAAGAAGAAAACTCAAGATGACATGAAGACAGGCAAGATGCGAGAGGAACAGAAAGTTTGCAAACTAACAGTTAAGGGTATGTTCACACATCAGGTTTTTGCTGTGCGGCCCAATCCGGCGGGAAAAACGCATCCTTTTTTTTTGCTGCCTGGTGCAGATTTTCCTCATAGACTTTTATTAGCGCCAGATTGTGCCGCATGTACTTGCGTTTGATCCGGTTTTTGCTGGATGCGGCAAAAATCGTCACTCCGGCGGCTGAACAGGACGCAGAGAGGAACGTTTTCTGCCAGTGGCAAAAAACTGCATAGCGTCGGTTGCGGCGCTGTGCAGCATAGTGCATAATGAAAGTCTATGCGCACTGGATACGGTGGCATGCGTCAAACGCCGGAAGCATGTACCGGATTCGATTTTTACTACTGAGCATGCCCAGAAATGATATAAATTCATTGCTTGTCAGAAAATCAATCAAACACTCACTCACTCACTCACTCTCTCTCTCTCTCAAACTCTCTCACTGACTCACTGACTCATTCACTCACTCTCACCCACTCACCGATCACCGATGTGGCACTGCACAGCTGTCACAAAGCTCTGGCGGCTTCTCCTGAATTGAAAATGCCGGCCGCCCATTATTCAATCTTGAATTCACTGCTTCCCGCGCCCACCGGCGCCTATGATTGGTTGCAGTCAGACATGCCCCCACGCTGAGTGACAGCTGTTTCACTGCAACCAATCACAGCAGCCAGTGGGCGGGTCTATATCTTGCAGTAAAATAAATAAATAATAAAAATAAACGGCGTGCATTCCCCCCAATTTTGATACCAGCCAAGATAAAGCCACACGGCTGAAGGCTGGTATTCTCAAGATGGGGAGCCCCACGTTATGGGGAGCCCCCAGCCTAAAAATATCAGCCAGCAGCCGCCCGGAATTGCCGCATCCATTAGATGCGACAGTCCCGGGACTCTACCTGGCTCATCCCGAATTGCCCTGGTGCGGTGGCAATCGGTGTAATAAGGAGTTAATCATGGCAGGCATCTGAGACACTCCCAATGATTAACCTATAAGTGAAAGTAAATAAACACATGCACCCAAAAAAATACTTTATTTGGAATAAAAGACAAAAAACACCCTCTTTCACCATTTTATTAAAAACCCCAAATACCCCTCCAGGTCCGACGTAATCCACAGAGGTCCCACGACGCTTTCAGCTCTACTACATGAAGCTGACAGAAGCGGCAGTAGAACACCGCCGCTCTCTATCAGCTCCACGCAGCAACTGAAGTGAATCGTGCTGTCAGCGGTGACGTCACTGAGGTAGTGCCGGCGTGTGCGGTGATGATGCGAACGGTAGTGCCGGGTGTGTGCGGTGATAATGCATGCGGTAGTGCCGGGGTGTGTGTGGTGACGATGCATGCGGTAGTGCTGGGGCGTGTGTGGTTATGATACATGCGGTAGTGCCTGTGTGTGCGGTGATGATGCGTGCAGTGGTGCCTGCGTGTGCGGTGATGATGCGTGCAGTAGTGCCTTCGTGTGCGGTGATGATGCGTGCGGTAGTGCCTGCATGTGCGGTGATGGTGGGGGCGGTAGTGCCGGTGTTTGTGCGGTGATGATGGGGTCTCTCTCTCTCTCAGAATAAAAAAAACCCAAAAAACGTATCCGTTTTTTCACCGGATCCGTCGCGTCAGTTTTTACACAATCTGAGATGGATCCGTTGCATCAGGCCCAAACCGGACTGTGCCTGATTGGAAAAAACGGATGTGTGAATTTAGCCTTAGAGAGACAAGTATTTACCGCTCATGATCAGTCTGGAGTGTCTAACATTTTTTTCCCTTTATCAATTAACCTGTTTTATATGTCACTCATTTTTTTTTGCTCTCTTAACACAGAAGGGGAAATCTCTGCATGAAAATGACAGTACACGCCACTGAACGGGAAAACTGTCAAAATGATGGCCCTCAAACATTCTTTTTTACAGTTATTGACACACCGTCTATTTCATGCCCGTCACTAAGCTGTCCGTTAGGAAAGAATATAAGAAATGTTACATGGTACAAGGTGAGTTGTATTCATTTTCTCCTATACGGCACATATATGGGCATACTGCTAATACTACATTAATAGTCATAATTTTAAAAATAGATAGATTTTCTCCATCCGAGATAAATTGTCTGGTTTTGCTAATCAGACTCTGATCGAAAGAGGGAAAAACAAAGGGGCTCCATTCTGTCAGCTCGTAAAAATCGGACAGCCCTTGGTTGACATCCGAGTGCGGTCTGATATTTTTTCATGGACCTATAGTCTTGAATAGGCTTCTAATTCTCGGAGACAGTGATTTTTTTTTCCGTGGACCATTCGGTATGAGGAAAACATTGGACATGTGAACTGTCTCATTAAATAACTTTAATCCACATGCAATTCAATGTTTTGATGGCTAGCGCTAGGCCCAACATTACGGTCATCTGCATGAGCTCATACTCTAATGCAGTGGTCTCAACATATGGGCCACAGACCACATGTGCCACTGAGGCTGCTTCATGTGGCACACAGGCATCGGAGCTCTCTTTACTATTAAAGCCCTGTCCTTGGGGCTGCTGTCTCCAGCGCTTCTTTTTAATTGAATGTGCATCCTTGGGTACACATTCCATGAAAATGTATCACAGCTCAGAGACCAGCTATCTGCACCACACTACCAGTACCAGCTACTGGCCAACCAATGGCCGACAGCTGACGTGATAACATAGGTGGTATATGACGTTACTGCTATGTGTCACCCACTATGAAAGAGATGATGATGCTCTTCACTGAGGGAACTGGAGAACAAGTGAGAAGGATAATTGTTTTTTTATGTATGTGAAGACTGGCACAAAAGGGAACATTATTGCAAGATGGGGATCAGGATGGGGAATATCATTACAAGAAGGAGCCCAGAATGGGGACATTTTTCAGGATAGAGACATTACCACAAGATGGGGACCAGGATGGGGAGATTACTACAAGATGAGGACCAGGATGGGACCAGAACCTTTTTTTTTTTTTATTTCTCTCCTCCTTTGAGAAAAAGTGGTTCCACTCTGATCAGACTGTAATCAAACCACTTTGCATCATCGGAAGTACATAAAAACATAATTGAGAAATGTTAACTCTTTTATTCCTGTAATATCTCCTCATTAAATCTGATTAAATAACCTCATGGTTCTTTTTATTTCAGACTTTAAAATTTTCCTCCGTTACATCTGAAAACCGGTTAAGTTTAAAGATAATCAATAATATGATCCACTTTTCTAAAATCCTTGTTCCTGATGCTGGAATTTATATATGTGATTATGCCTTATATATGCATGGAAAAGAATGGATAATGAGAGAAACTCTTCAGATTTTTGTTGATGGTAAGTCTTCTCTCGTACATCCATAATGTTTCTTAATTGGTGAAAATAGAAAAAATTTGCTCTAAGGAATAGTAAACATGTTATAGCAGGGCCGGCGTCAGCACCCGGCAAACCCGGGCAAATGCCGGGGCCCTGGAGAGCCGGGAGGGCCCACTCGGCCTCGTCAGTTCTCCTGTCCCTTGGCCGGGGCCCACTCGCCTTTACAGTTCTGCGGTCCCCGGCCGAGTTCCGGGGACCGCAGTCCTCGGCAGCAATCTGCGGCGCCGTCACTTTAAGGCGCGCAGACATCCTCGTTTGAATTTCACCTGTGGGCGGAGCTACCACCTTCTCAGTCCCACAGATGAAGGAGGCGAGCTTCTGTCCGGCGCTGTGTGGGCCCCCTCTGAGCCCTCTCCACCGTGACCTAATCGGGTAAGTGCCCTCCCCGCCTCCCCATTATAGGCCCCGGTGAGCTGCTTCTACCCCCTGGATGTATGCCCTGGCCCCTGCCAATGCCCCCACCCGCCGATTCCGCGGGTGCGGGCCCCGCCGAGCCGCGGGTGCTGGCCCCGCCGAGCCGCGGGTGTGGGCCCTGCCGAGTCGCGGGTGCTGGCCCCGCCGAGCCGCGGGTGCTGCCGCTGGTGCTGTACCCGCCGAGCCGCGGGTGCTGCCGCTGGTGCTGTACCCGCCGAGCCGCGGGTGTGGGCCCTGCCGAGCCGCGGGTGTGGGCCCTGCCGAGCCGCGGGTGTGGGCCCTGCCGAGCCGCGGGTGCTGCCGCTGGTGCTGTCCCCGCCAAGCCGCGGGTGTGGGCCCCACAGAGCAGCAGAGTTGTGTGCATTTGTCTGAATGTAGCAGAGTTGTATGTGTTTGTCTGAATGTAGCAGAGTTGTATGTGTTTGTCTGAATGTAGCAGAGTTGTGTGTGTTTGTCTGTATGTAACAGAGTTGTATGTGTTTGTCTGATTGTAGCAGAGTTGTGTTTGTCTGTATGTAGCAGAGTTGTATGTGTTTGTCTGTATGTAGCAGAGTTGTATGTGTTTGTCTGTATGTAGCAGAGTTGTATGTGTTTGTCTGTATGTAGCAGAGTTGTATGTGTTTGTCTGTATGTAGCAGAGTTGTATGTGTTTGTATGTAGCAGAGTTGTATGTGTTTGTCTGTATGTAGCAGAGTTTGTGTGTGCGTTTGTCTGTATGTAGCAGAGTTGTATGTGTTTGTCTGTATGTAGCAGAGTTGTATGTGTTTGTCTGTATGTAGCAGAGTTGTATGTGTTTGTCTGTATGTAGCAGAGTTGTGTGTGTTTGTCTGTATGTAGCAGAGTTGTATGTGTTTGTATGTAGCAGAGTTGTGTGTTTGTCTGTATGTAGCAGAGTTGTATGTGTTTGTATGTAGCAGAGTTGTATGTGTTTGTCTGTATGTAGCAGAGTTGTATGTGTTTGTCTGTATGTAGCAGAGTTGTATGTGTTTGTCTGTATGTAGCAGAGTTGTATGTGTTTGTCTGTATGTAGCAGAGTTGTGTGTTTGTCTGTATGTAGCAGAGTTGTATGTGTTTGTCTGTATGTAGCAGAGTTGTATGTGTTTGTCTGTATGTAGCAGAGTTGTATGTGTTTGTCTGTATGTAGCAGAGTTGTATGTGTTTGTATGTAGCAGAGTTGTATGTGTTTGTCTGTATGTAGCAGAGTTTGTGTGTGCGTTTGTCTGTATGTAGCAGAGTTGTATGTGTTTGTCTGTATGTAGCAGAGTTGTATGTGTTTGTCTGTATGTAGCAGAGTTGTATGTGTTTGTCTGTATGTAGCAGAGTTGTATGTGTTTGTATGTAGCAGAGTTGTATGTGTTTGTCTGTATGTAGCAGAGTTTGTGTGTGCGTTTGTCTGTATGTAGCAGAGTTGTATGTGTTTGTCTGTATGTAGCAGAGTTGTATGTGTTTGTCTGTATGTAGCAGAGTTGTATGTGTTTGTATGTAGCAGAGTTGTATGTGTTTGTCTGTATGTAGCAGAGTTTGTGTGTGCGTTTGTCTGTATGTAGCAGAGCTGTATGTGTTTGTATGTAGCAGAGTTGTATGTGTTTGTCTGTATGCAGCAGACTTGTGTGTGTGTGTGTGTGTCTGTAAGTGTATATGACTGTATATATTTGTCTGTTTATATGTATTTTTGTGAGTTTGTCTTTAAATATGTATATGTTCGTATCGGTGTCTGTGTGTGGATGGGGCCCACTGGGACTCTTCCGCCCGGGGCCCACAAAAACCTGGAGCCGGCCCTGTGTTATAGCATGAGAGATGTTCAACAGTGAGAAGATTACATTGATCCGACTGATACTTTATGTCAGGGGCGGACACAGACAGAAATGGGTCCCTATGCAAAAACAATATATGGGCCCTTTGCAGTACATGAATGTTTATGTGGCAGAACCTACTTAGCTCTGTAGAGGTAGAAGTGGGGCCTATAACCTCCTCGGCCATTGTGGCCAGAACAATAATATGTCCGCCCATACTTTATGGAACATCGGACAAATATTCATTATTATTATGGACAATGATTCAATTATTAAGCTACGATGTTTTATAGGTTGGGAGACAAGAAGTCCAGCATTATTAGACTTAAAGGGTTTGTCCCATTTATAAAAAAATAGGGCACAGTTTGCTACAAAAACCCTTAAGGGGGCTTTACATGCAACAACCTATCTAACGATTTGTCGTTGGGGTCACGGAATTCGTAACGCACATCCGGCGTCGTTAGCGGCGTCGTTGCGTGTAACAGCTCTGAGCGACTGTTAATGATCAAAAATACTCACCTTATTGTTGATCGTTGACACGTTGTTCATTTTCAAAATCTCGTTGGTCGTTGTGGATGTAGGTTGTTCGTCGTTCCTGAGGCAGCACACATCGCTACGTGTGACATCCCGGGAACGACGAACAACAGCTTACCTGCATCCTCCAGCAACCCGGTGGACGTGTCGATAATGCGGCTGCTCTCCGCCCCTCCGCGTCTATTGAACGCCTGCCGTGTGACGTTGCTGTGACGCCGCACGAACCGCCCCCTTAGAAAAGAGGCGGTTTGCGGGTTACAGCAACGTCGCTGGGAAGGTAAGTCCGTGTGATGGGGCCTAGCGATATTGTGCGCCACAGGCAGCAATTTGCCCGTGATGCACAAACAACGTGTAAAGCAGCCTTTAGTTTCACTCATCATTCCCAGATCCAGTGCTGAGTTTCCACCGCTGTGCCTGGTGTCTTTTATTGGATGTAAAATTCCCTGAGCTCTGCCTCTCCACATGGAATGCCCTGCTTAGAGCCGCTGAGGTCACTGATTACCTGCTGGGCTGTCAACTTGATATGCCAATAAGGCCTGTTTCACATGTCAGTGATTTTGGTACGTATGTTGCTGTTTTTATACATACCAGAATCACAGACATACAAAGATCCATTAAAATCAATGGGTCTGTGCACACATCAGTGACTTTTCACTGATTTTCACTGATTTTCACTGATCCTGTCTTCATACGGTGTACATGCGTGTTTGTGATTTCCACATGGAGACATGTCCATTTTTTTCTGGCATCACTGATGTCCCACGAACCACACTATGGTTTGATCTGTGAAACACATACCAGAAAAACACACTTGTACATTGAAAATAAAAAACTTTTTAAACTCACCCATCTCCAGAGATGCTGTCTCCAGACGCTGCTCTCTGCTGTTTCCAAGCCGGCGAATTATTCTCATGCATATGCATTTATTCATTGTACAGCCGACTCAGAAGTAGCTGCAGAGGTGAGAAACACAGCAGAGCCGGAGACTCAGCACCGCGGACAGCAGGAGCTGGGACAGGTGAGTGTATTTCCATGTGCTATCACGGATCACTGATCACGTATAGCACATGTAGAACACACGTGTGCCGTGAATCACGGCACATGGAGGGACATATGCATTTTTAATACGTCAGTAAAAAACGTCTGGTTTTCACTGACGTATAAAAAAGGCCTAACAGAGACTGAGACTCCGCACTGCACCCGGGAGGACGAGTAAAGTGTGGTTTGTTCTCTTTTATAGGAAACCTCGCCCAGTGATTGGGATTTTATTAAAGGGCATAACCCATTTAAGGAAATGTGCCATCTTAGAAGCATTTGTACAATTCTCCTCGTCTTTCTGGATAGACTATGGGATACCAATCAGCTGTGAAAGTAGTGCAGTATTTTAATGAGATCACCAGCTTTACTAAATACAGCTCTCAGGTTTCAGAAATATGAAAAAAATGCCAAGAAAACCTTACTTTTTGGAAATAAACATTAATACTAATGAGTATCAGACCAGTTCAGGTATGGAGTTTACAAGAAATAATAAAGAAAATTAGCATTAGAGTTGACCAAAAATATTTGCAACACTCTTGCCCAGTGAGTTCATTGGCAGTCCATGGCCACCAGACCAGAGGTTTGTGAATCTACTCCTATCAGCCAGCAAACATGGCATCTTTTCTAATCAGTAGGTGTAAGGCTATGTCCGCACGTTGCTTTTTACCTGCTTTTTACCTGCTTTTTTGCTGCTTTTTCAACTGCAGCGTTTAATGCCAAAATGGATGTGTTCTTCTATTCAAGCAAAGTCTATGGGAATTTGGGTTTCTTGTCCGCACTATGCAGTTCAAACTGCAGCCTTTTTGTTGCAGAACTTTGGTCAAAAACTCAGCTTTGCAGTGCAAAACCCAAATGGCAAAAACAATTGACATGTCAATTGTTTTTGCCATTTGGGTTTTGCACTACAAAGCTGAGTTTTTGACCAAAGTTCTGCAACAAAAAGGCTGCAGTTTGAACTGCATAGTGCGGACAAGAAACCCAAATTCCCATAGACTTTGCTTGAAAAGCAGAACACAACCATTTTGGCATTAAACGCTGCAGTTGAAAAAGCAGCAAAAAAGCAGGTAAAAAGCAGGTAAAAAGCAACGTGCGGACATAGCCTTACACCATTATTGTATGTTGGTGGTAAAACGGGGGTTCTTCAGACTTTGGTCTAGCAGCCACAAATTACCAGGGTCCTGCAATTCTTTTTGCTCAGCTGCATTTAGCATACCTTCAGTTGCTTAGTAATTTTGTGTACATACTGGATGAACACGGTCTTTGTGCAACCTGCGTATTTTTTTCTTTCAGTCCCAGATACTCGAAAACCCCCCAACATTTCGGGTCCATCCAATGGGACTGAGCTAGAAGTAGAACTTGGTAAGATTTTAACAGTTAATTATTTTACTAATATTTGCTTTTACTAGTGAGACAGTTAGTGTTAGTAAGTACAGTGTGAAGTTAGTCACTTACTCACGGATAAGTCAAGAGACAGGGTAGTTGGATGTTCTGGAGTCAGGTACAAGGAGATCACATTGTGGATACAGAAAGTAAAAAGAGGCGTAATCAGTAGTGTTGATCGTGCATGCTCTCCAATCACCAATGTTTGGTACTCAATCAAGCATCATGGTGTCCATGAAACAATGACCACAAAGTACAAGCTTGTTTCACTGAATGTTGCCAGCTGACACCCTAGAGAGACCCATTCACAGTCTTTGAATGTAGAATAAAATCTGGAAGAGACAAAATGGCGCAAATGGTGTATTATCCTAGTGGAGCTGGAAAAAGGAGGTTTGGAAAAACTCACCTTGGGGAGTTGTGAGGGTCACAACTACCATTAGAGCATAGTGTCAAAACACGTGGGCTGCCGCGTACCCAGTAAATACAAAAAGTAGCAGGAGGGAGTAAAAGCTTAATCGCGCTGCCGTGGATATAAGCAGAAGATGAATCCTAGGGTTAATCTTCATGATTTTTATTATTCAACGCATTTCAGAGTCCAAATGACTCCTTCATCAGGAGTCAAAAACCACTTTTGTACATCAGTGATTTTTGATTCCTGATGGAGTTATTTGGACTCTGAAACGCGTTGAAGAATAAAAATCACAAAGATTAACCCTTGGATTAATCTCCTGCTTATATCCACGGCAGCGTGATTAACCGTTTCCTCCCTCCTACTACTTTTCACAGTTTCTGAATGACTCTCAGTGGAGTTGAAACAACGTTTTCAGATGTAGTGTATCAAAAGGAAAAAAAAAGAAAATTTGCACTTCCTCCCCACTGAAATGCTCTGTTTATGGCTGGCTGTATGTGGGCGGAGAGCTGAACTGCCAAATCATTGACTTCCATTATAATCATTACTCGAGTTGAGCACTTTCAGAGCATCTGACCTGATCAAGTCGAATACCGTGCACACGAGCACTTTAGTGCTCACCCATCTCTAGTAACAAGTCACAGTCTGAAGTTAGAATACTAAGAGGATAGCAGATCAGAGTAAAAGGGCAAGGTAAGAGAAGGTCCAATGTCTGGCAGCAACGAGAGCATGGAAATGCAAGCCAACAGCACCACTTAAACAGAATGCTACAACTGGCAAAGTTCTGAGAGAAACTGCTCAGATAAGTAGCTGGGCAATCACCGGGACCACCTGAATAACTCACAGCTCCCAGAATATGATTGGATGACTGAGCTGTCACTAAACACACCAACAGTTCAGCACGCCCCAGTATTAGATTGGGTGACTGAGCTGTCACTCACCAAATTGACAGCTCAGCACTCTCAATAGTCACAGCAGTCAGTCCCTCATTGCACTCTAGTTGAGGAATCGTGACATACAGTTTTTTCATGGGAATTATGCCACTGTTAATCTAGTATATTTATTTATATATTGATAAAAGGGAGTTTGACAGCATCATTTATTCTTAGAAGCTAAGAAGGGATCAGGAGTGCTTTATCAGCCGTGTAATATTGTTTTTAATGTTCTCGGTATGATTGCTAATTGCTTTTTCAGTATGTTTAAAACTGATGTCTGGGACTGCTGTCAGTTATTTCAACAACGCTCGGATCACACCTACAGCAGGGTGAAGGACATCTCAGAATGTGCAGGGAGAGCAGGCAGAAGGAGAAAAGGGGACTTTCTCTTTACTATCTTAGTTTTATAAATCACAAGACTTGAGACATTTTATATCTCCACACTCTGTCAAGACTTCTTTATATAACCATTGCTGCTAATAGCATAGAATGTTCATTTTTCATATGAATTAACGAGGAACTTTACAAGATATGCCATTGTTCACCGCTATATTGTACAGCCAGCAGTTCAGCTCATGAATATTCACAGCACCTCTCCCCTGAAGAAGAAAGAAAATCTTTATTGAAACGTACGTTGGGCCGGTTTGAGGACTCTCTTGAGACTTACCGCTGTTACCATCTTCAGCGGTAAAACTTCTGAACTTTTTGCTATTTCCTGGGCTGGTTTGAGGACTTTCTTATGACTGACCGCTGTTACCATCCTCAGTGGTAAAACTCCTGAACCTTCTGCAATTCCCTCATTCTCCTGGGATTTCCCCTATATTTATTCTCCATGGGCAATATGCAATATATATCCTTGACATTACCCTCATGTCACTGAATTGATCCTTGTTTGGACATCATGTGGTGTATATGAATGAACATGTGTTACTATTAAGACTCCTTGTGTGCTTCAACCTTGATTACTGCCTATATTTATGAATAGGGGAATGATATGCAGTAACTTGTAAACGAATGGTCTCTGTTTTTATGATTTTAACTCAAAATGAAATGTCACCATTGTCATAATAAACGCTACTCTTTTTTGCACTTTAAAAGCTTTATTCTCGGTTCATGTTTATAATATGTTTATGAGCTTGTGCAGTGGGTGGGCTACTGATTACAATCGGGCCCCCCGCTTTCTTTGTATGGCATTGTGGAATTTTTCCCTAACAGTTCTTATAATGTAATTACTTTTTGCCACTCTAAACATATTTTTTTTTTAATCAGAAAAACCCTATAATTTAACCTGTGAAGTTTTTTTTGGATATGAAAGATCTTTTAATCCAGTAATCAAATGGACAATTTTACACCCTGAAGTCAAAGAGCGTTCTGCCCTTATTGGAGGACGTGAGCTTTGGTAAGTGAATATCGTGAAGTTTTCCTTATAATTGCTTATTTGCTAGATGTTGAATCAGCAATTAAATCACTTGCAAGCCACCACCTTTTCCATTGGAAAAATGATAAGAGAGAAGGGGGAAGAGAATATTTTATTATGGATTCCAGCCAGAATGGCATTTAAATAATCAAAAAATAAAGTTCCCAATGGGACTGAAAAAAATAGTGAAATGTAAAAAAAAAAATTAAAAAGTCATAAAAATTTGAATCATTCTTTTTTTCCTCAGTTCAAAATAAAGAAATGTAAAGAAAAATACATATTTGGTATTCCCACATCCATACAAATCTGCTCTATAAAAATATAATTTTTGGTGAAGATTAAATATTTAAAAAATGAGACTCCAAAATTACCTTTTTTTGTAAATGAACATCACAAAAAATGCAAGAAGATGCAAAGTGCAGTAAGTACGTGAAAATGGTTTCGGTAAAAAAATACAGCTGCCCACACAAAAAAACAAGCCCTCATATAACTCCATGGAGTGTAAAGTAAAAAAGGTATGAGTCTTAAAAATTTACACAAACAAAAATGTTATTTTTTTTATTACTTTAATTTTTTTCCAATCACTAAAACAGTAATAAACCTTTACATGTATGCTATCGCTGTAGTCATTATTGTTTCCTGCACAATGAACACCTTAAAAATAAAACTCCAAGCTAACCTTAGGATGTGCTATGAATATCTGATTAGAGAGGTGTGGCATAGGGCACCCATGCCAATCAGCTTTATCCGATGCCGCTGCTGTCCTGAAGTACTCAGTTGTGGAGCTGCATACCCCCCATCACTAATCTGTAAGTGACAGTAAATAAATACAGACACTGAAAAAATCCTTTACTTGGAACAAAAAACAAAAAACACCCTCTTTCTCCATTTTATTAGCCTCAACACATCCCTGCAGGTCCGATGTAATCCACACGAGGTCCCACGATGATTCCAGCCCTGTTACATCTCTGTCACAGCGAACGGCCATAGAACATGACCACTCGCTGTGTGCTCCAAAGAATGAATGAGCAGTGATGACTCATTGCAGTCAGACGCTGTCACAGTCCGGGGGCACGTCCGACTGCAACCAATCACAGAGGCCAGGCAAGCCGGAGGGTGGGGAAAGCAGTGCTGAGTGCATATGGACGAGCAATGATGACTGGAGGCCGCAGGAGCAGCGTACAGCTGTGCGGGAGCAGTTTACAGCTGCAACGGAGCCTCGGTAAGTATGAAACGCTTGCTTCATTTTTATTTTCTTTATTTTTTTTTATCTTTTCAAGTGCCGGATTCGGATCAAAGAGCCAGAAGCCTGAGCCTGGACTTGGCTCCTGGGAAACTTTGAAACTGCGCGGATCAGGACTTTTACAGTCCGGGTCCACCCAGCTCTACCCATAGGCCATCAATGTAAAAGCCCAAGGCAATCCTTTTCCTGCACTTATATCTGGAAAAAGGGACAAGAAATTTTTTATTATAGAGCCCAGTATGTATGACTCGCCCACCCCAGGGCTATGGGACACCCGTTGCCGGGCCGGACTAGTCCGGAGGTAGTCAGTGGTGGCGGGGCCCGACTCCGTGGCCCTGGTGGGTGTCAGTTTAATATGTGGCTTGATGAATAAAGTTTGTGTTCGTGACGCCACCTGTGGTCTGCGGTTAATAACCCGCCGCTGCTGTGTGAGGTCTCCGGGGTGATGATATAGCAGCGATGGTGGTACTGCTCCCCACAGGTGGAGCGGAGCCCCGGGGACACTGTTAGTGCTCGTGAAAGTCTATGGTGTTGTGTGGCTAACACGGTGCAGGGCCGACAGGCAATGAAAGAACCAGGCACAAACAACAGTCTCTTTACCTTTTCCTCTTTTACTTTGGAAACAGTCCAGCCCTGGGAGACCGTTACAGGTGGTGATGGGGATCTGGTCGGCCTGGAAGTATTTGGGGGGATGTTTCTGGCCAGCTGAGTATGAGGCCTACTCCTGTGCTTTTCTTTGTTATGATAGGACCCTGCTTCTCTGAATCCAGCAATGGCACTCTTTGCTGCTGGGACCAATGGTACGTCCCTTTCTCTCTGTAGCAGGCTGCGCAGGCCCTCTCTGGTGCTTCTCTGCTGGAGTCCACACCGGGCCCTGATGCTGCAGCTGTGTCTTCGGGATGTATATGGGTCAGGTGCTTGCAGCTCTCCTGCCCTTCGGATTCGGCTACCAGGGAGTATTTTAAGCCCTGGTGGCCACAGACTCCGATGTCCGAGTCTCTTCGCTGCCTCTCTGCTCCTCCTGCTTCCCTGGGCCAAGCTACTCTAGCTCTAGGCCCCAGATCCACAGGACAGCACACTCTGCGTCTGCTCACTATCACTTCTCTCTACAGACTGACTGCTACTTCCTCCCTCAGGTCAGACTTGAGGAAGGCTCCCTGGAATTCCAGGTTCAGAGCTCCCCCTGCTGGCCGGAGGGAGAACTGCGTTGGGTGTTAAAACTTGCTGGCCAATGGACCTCCCAATTACCTCCAGGCTCAGCATTAACCCTTTGGAAGGGCAATGCTGTTGTGGCGACCAGGTCCTGGGGCGCCACATGTACTTTGCCCATATCACGGGGCACTGCCTGACACTGGCAGAAGAGGGCCACTGTCCGA
The DNA here is from genome assembly GCF_048569485.1 of Anomaloglossus baeobatrachus. Lineage (NCBI taxonomy): Eukaryota > Metazoa > Chordata > Amphibia > Anura > Aromobatidae > Anomaloglossus > Anomaloglossus baeobatrachus. Next base: position 492,372,450 of record NC_134354.1, read on the forward strand.
GAAAAATATTTGTTCCCCTGATAGCTCAAGTTTTTCATAATGCACAATTCTACCTGCTTTAGAGGTGGTAATGGCCCCTTAACTCATTGGAAGTTTGGTTCGGAGGGCACAGTTCATAAGAGAGATAATAATAATAATATTTATAATAATAATAGAGATAAGGTTCAGTTTGTGACGCTGACTTGACCCGAACCCCAATGGAAGTCAGTAATTGGGCAGTTTATGTCTCTGTTCACATGTTGTTAGCCATAAGCAGAACACTTGTGAGGGAGGATGGGTGAAGTTATTCAAAAAAGTTAATTTTTTTTTTTGTGTGTGCACACTCCATCTGGTCATGCTGATTTTACCCCCATTGTGAGCCATTCAAACACTGCATGCGGCTCACACAGGGCTGAGCATCACTCATACTCAAGCACAGCGCTGCTCACTTGAGTGGTTTGAACTCTAACTCACTCATACTTCGAACCCAAACTTATTAATTTTGAAGTCTGTTTTCAAACCTGAAGTCGAACCTGAAACCTCAGGTTTGTTTATCTCTACTCTTTGGCCCCTGTCCGACCACGCAGGTTGCACCAATGATATGTCTGTGAATATTGAAGTATTCAATAAAGTAACTTTGCTGCATCAGTGATCTCTTTTTGTTTTGTTTCCAGCTTACATACTACCAATAGACTGAAAGGATATGATTGCACCTTGACAATGCCTTTGAAAAGTGTAACGACCAGTGATCTACGTGCAATGTTTCAGTGTTCTGCTCAAAATTCAGTGGGCAACGTTACATCTACAGTCAAGTTATCCAGAAAAGAAATAGGTAATCCTGGAGAATATCGATAAAAATTGGTCTGCTGATAGATATAAATTTCACTGGGATTTAAAAAAGGTCACCATTCACTTAAAGTGTATTTCCATTAGAGATAAACTATCATTGTAATGTGAACTTTTTACATTTTTCATAAATTTCACCTGAAAGCCAAATATCCCTAACTTTTTGTGAGTAGTGTACTTCAAATAACAAAGATCTCTTCTTAAGGCTATGTGCGCACGTGTGCGCTCTGTACCGCACACAAAAGGTCCGCTTCAGAGCGCAGCTGAAAAGCTCCGTTCTGAAGCGCATGGTGCCTGCAGAATTCGTGCGCTCTGCATGCTGCCTCACCCTATAGACAGCATGCAAACCGCACGGAAGAAGTGACTTGTCACTTCTTAGAACGCACGCTCCGGGCAGCAGCCGAATCGCTGCGCTCTAATACGCCACGTGCGCACGGCTCCTGCACAAGCTCCATAGATTATGCAGGGGACACAGGACGCGTGCAGTTACGCTGCGGTGCAGAACACAGCATAACTGCATGCAATACGCACACGTGCGCACATAGCCTTACACTGCTCTAGTCATGATATCATGTGTCTAACCATAGCAGAAACCTTCATATTAGGGCACCTTTGTTAACTTGAAGTGTATCTGTTGTGTATCTTTTTTTTAACATATTTTTTTAACACATGTTACAGGAATCTGTCCCCAAGTTTTTAATACCTATCTGAGAGCACCGTAATGTGGGGGCAGAGATCATAATTCCAGCAATGTATCACTTACTGGGCTGTTTGCTGTACCTTTCATAAAATCACAATTTTATCATCAGGACATTATCAGTAGAGGACTACTTGTCATGCAGCCACACCACTACTGATTGTCAGATTTCTGAGTATGCACAATGAACGCAGAAAGCTGCTAATCAGTGGTGTGGACAGGATTAAAAAGAACATTCAAAAGACCTATGGTAGTAGATCTACAGCAGAGAAAACAGTTTTTAATCAAAACTGCAGCTCCAAGTAAAGTAAGTGATGCATTGCTGGAATTAGGTTCTATGTACCTTAATCATGCTGTCAGATGGGGTAACAAAAATCTGCTAAAAAATTATTATAAACAATTATTAAAGGATTTTTTTCTTTTAGCTGGATAACTGTTTTAACAACCTTCTTTAGAAGGAATAATTTACACCTCCATACATATGTTAATTTATTCTAGAAGCAAATGCTAAATGTTGTGTTGTTCATGAGTAGAAAAGGGATCTGATCAGACAATTTGTTTACTTCCCTACTTTTCACAATTTTCTCTTATCAGATATAGTGTTCCGGAGAAACGTATTGTGTGTATCTGTAGTGCTGTTGCTGATCATGCTCCTGGGTGCTGGCACCGCATATTTATACTGGGTTGAAATAGTGTTGCTTTATCGCCATTATCTGTCAAAGGATGAGACCATTGGAGGTAAGATATTCATTTCTTGTCCGTGAAATAAATATACTGTATATACATGCACTTTTTTTTATTGCTTTTATTGTATTGCTTGTTTCAGCTCAAATTGTAGGGATAGATAAGAACTCTGATTTAAAGAACTATTTAAATTGTTTTTACTATGGGCCTAAGTACCAACAGGCAATTAGTTGCCAATTGCCTGAACTGCCTCTTGTGCCCAGCCCCAATCTGCTGTCATGTTGGCTGCCAATGTCATGCTGATTGACACGTGGCTTCTTGCTGCCATACACTACTCCATCAATAGAAGAACCCAGAAGATTTGCTCTGTTGATGTGGAGCAACTGCACCTCCAGCAGGAGTAGTCAGTGACCGCTCTGACCTGGCAACTGGTAGAACATGCTTGTAGTTAACAAGTATCTACCTGTAAGATTTTAGTTTTAGGCCCATAGTAAAAAAAAACAAAAAAAAAAAAAATAGTCTTGGGTTATCCCTTTAACTCCTTTTCCCCTTCAGCCCTGGGGCACTTTCCGTTTTTGCGTTTTTGTTTTTTGCTCCCCTTCTTCCGAGAGCCGTAACTTTTTTATTTTTCCGTCAATCTTGCCATATGAGGGCTTGTTTTTTGCGGGACAAGTTGTACTTTTAAATGAAACCATAAGTTTTACCATATGGTGTACTGGAAAACAGCAGAAAAATTCCAAATGCGGAAAAATTGCAAAAAAGTGTGATGGCACAATAGTTTTTGGGATGTTTTATTCACGGTGTTCATTATATGGTAAAACTCATGTGTGAGTATGATGCCTGAGGTCGGTGCGAGTTTGTAGACACCAAACATGTATAGGTTTACTTGTATCTAAGGGGTTAAAAAAATTTCACAAGTTTGTCCAATAAAAGTGGCGCACGTTTTGCGCCATTTTCCGAAACATGTTATTGCATTTTGCGTAAAACTTGCGGCGACCAAAAAACGTAATTTTGGCGTTTGGAATTTTTTTGCCACTACGCCGTTTACCAATCAGATGAATTGATTTTATATTTTGATAGATCGGGCATTTCTGAACGCGGCGATACCAAATATGTGTATATTTATTTATTCTTTAACCCTTTAATTTTCAATGGCGTGAAAGGGGGGTGATTTGAACTTTTAGGGTTTTTTTTTTTATTTTTTAAAACTTTTTTTTTTACTTTTTTTTTTATTTTACTAGTCCCCCTCGGGGGCTATAGCGATCAGCAATCCGATCGCTCTTATCTATCTGCTGATCACAGCTATACAGATGTAAACAGCAGATTCAGTCACTTTCTCTTTCTCTCTGCTCGCGGCCGAGGGAAAACGAAAGTGAAACTTCATAGCTGCAGGTGTCATCACATGACCCTGTGCTACGATGGCAACCACCGATAGTCACGTGATCACGCACATGACTTCTGGTGGGGGCGGCGGTAAGTAAAAAACATGGCCGCGCGCATTTAGATCTTGCTGCCAGACTTTGGCAGCAAGATTTAAGGGGATATTGGCCGCGGGTGGAAGCGATTCCACCCGCGGCTAGCAGGCACACATGTCAGCTGTTGAAAACAGCTGATATGTGTGCCGACCGCCGCCTGCCCGCGGCAGGGGGCGGGGCTTAACGGGACACACTCCATGACGGATATATCCGTCCATGGTCGTGAAGGGGTTAAGGACGAAGCCAGTTTTGTACTTAATGCCCAGGCCATTTTTTGCAATTTTGACCAGTGTCACTTTATAAGGTTATATCTCTAGAATGCTTCAATGAATCCCGGTGATTCTGAGATTGTTTTTTCGTGACATATTGGGCTTCATGTTAGAGGTAAAATTAGGATGATATTTTTTTTATTTTATTTATTTTATTTGTGAAAAAATCTGAAATTTGACAAAAAAAATTAAAAATTTTGCAATTTTCAAACTTTTAATTTTTATGCCCATAAACCAGAGAGTTATGTCACACAAAATAGTTAATAAATAACATTTCCCACTTGTCTACTTTAGATCAGCGCAATTTTTGAAACAAAATGTTTTGGGGTTAGGAAGTTAGAAGGGTTCAAAGTTCATCAGCAATTTCCCATTTTTTCAACAAAATTTACAAAACCATTTTTTTAGGGACCACATCCCATTTGAAGTGACTTTGAGAAGCCTAGGTGACAGAAAATACCCAAAAGTGACACCATTCTAAAACCTGCACCCCTCAAGGTATTCAAACCCACATCCAAGAAGTTTATTAACCCTTCAGGTGCTTCACAGGAACTAAAGTAATGTGGAATGAAAAAAAATAAAAATTAACATTTTACCTAAAAATGTTGCTTTAGCACTAATTTTCTTACTTTTTCAAGAGGTAACACTGAAAATTGGACCTCACACTTTGTTACCCCCTTTCTTATGAGCGCGCCGATACCCCACATGTGGTCAGAAACCTCTGTTTGGACAAATGGGAGGGCTTGGAACGAAAGGAGCAATATTTGAATTTTGGAAAGCAAAGTTGGCTGAAACAGATTGCGGGCACCATGTTGCATTTACAGATCCGCTAAGGTACCTAAACAGCAGGAAACCCCCTCAAGTGACCCCATTTTGGAAACTAGACCCCTTAAGGCTTCTATCAAGGGGCATAGTGAGCATTTTGGACCAATAGGTACTTCACAGATTTTGATAACGTTACGTTGTCATATTGTATATTGTCATTTTTTTCTCAAAAATGTTGCTTTAGCATCAATTCTCTCACTTTTTCAAGAGGTAATTCCAAAAATTTGACCCAAATGTTTGTTACCCACTTTTTTATGAGCGCGGTGATACCTTGCATGTGGTCTGAAACCTTTGTATGGACAAATGGGAGGGCTTGGAACGAAAGGAGCAATATTTGAATTTTGGAAAGGAAATTTGGCTGAAAAAGATTGCGGGCACCATGTCGCATTTGGAGGACCCCTAAGGTATGTAAACAGCAAAAAAATACCACAAGTGACCCCCATATTGGAAACTAGGCCTCTCAAGGAATTTATCTAGATATTTGGTGAGTACCCTGAACCCCCAGGTGCTTCACAGAAGTTTATAACGTTGAGCCATGAAAATAAAAAAATAAAATTTTACCACAAAATTGTTACTTCAACCAGGTAGCTTTTTTTTTCACAAGGGTAACAGGAAAAAAAATCACCATGAAATTTATTGTGCAATTTCTCCTGAGTTTGGTGATATCTTATATGTGGTGGAAATCAACTGTTTGGGCACACGGCAGGTCTTGGAAGGGAAGGAGTGCAATTTGACTGCAAAATTGGCTGGAATCAATAGCGGACACCATGTTGCATTAGGAGAGCCCCTGAGGTACCTAAGCAGTGGAGATCCCCCACAAGTGACCCCATTCTGGAAAATAGACCCCTCAAGGAATTTATCTAGATGTTTGGTGAGTACCCTGAACCCCAAGGTGCTTCACAGAAGTTTATAATGTTGAGCTGTGAAAATAAAAAAAATACATTTTTACCACAAAATTGATACTTCAACCACATAGCTTTTTTTTTAACAAGAGTAAAAGGAAAAAAAGCAGCATAAAATTTATTGTGCAATTTCTCCTGAGTATGCTGATACCTTATGTGTGGTGGAAATCAACTGTTTGGGTGCACAGCAGGGCTCGGTAGGGAAAAAGTGCCACTTGACTGAACACTTGGCTGGAATAATTAGTGGACACTATGTCGCATTTGGAAAGCCCCTAAGGTGCCTAAACAGTGGAGGTCCCCCACAAGTGACCCCATTCTGGAAACAAGACACCTCAAGGATTTTATCTAGGTGTATATTGAGCATTTTGAATCCACGAATACTTCACAGAATTTGATAAGCTTAGGTTGCCATATTGAAAATTTTCATTTTTTTCCCAAAAATGTTTTTTAGCATCACATTTCTCACTTTTTCAAGAGGCAACAACAAAACGTGGACCACACAGGTTGTTATCCAATTTCTTGTGAGCGCAGGGATACCCCATATGTGGCCAAAAACCTCTGTTTGGATAAATGGGAGGGCTTGGAATGGAAGGAGCACCATTTGAATTTTGGAAAAGTTGAAATAAATTGTGAGCACCATGTCACATTTGCAGGGCCTCTTGAGTACCTATACATTAGAAACCCCCCACAAGTGACCCCATTTTGGAAACTGGACCCCTTAAGGATTTTATTCAGGAGTATAGTAAGTATTTTGAATCCACAGGTACTTCACAAAAATGTTGCTGTAGCAACAATATTCTCACTGTTAGGCTATGTGGCCATGATCCAGCGACACTGCGTCTAGTACACAGTGCCAGCCTTCCTGCAGAGATGTGAGTGTTGTCCACGGGAGAACGCAGCTGCCCATGCCCACGATTTGGGTTCAGGCTGCTGTGGACTTTAGCTCTATTCTACCTGCAGAGAACACTCATCTCCGCAGCATAAATTGACATGCTGAGGCTCGGGAAGCTGCACCACAGGTCGGTTTATGCTGCGGAGAAAAGAAGCCCAGTGGGCATGGGATTTCTAAAAATCCTTCCACTGTGCTTCTACTGCACAACGCAGCGTTATGGATGCAGGGAAAACACTCTGCGCCCAAAACGCTGCAAACCCTGATTGTGGGCACACAGCGTAAAATGCTACAATGGATGAATGGATAGATGTCAAACATATATAGCATCCCACCCCCTGCATATTCTAAGCTGGCGCCCTTTAGTGACTTTCATGTGGCACTAAAGGATGCCTAGCCTTGAATTTAGCCCAAAAAGAAAAAAAAATAATTAAAATAAATGACGTGGGGTCCCCCCTATTTTTGATAGCCAGCTAGGGTAAAGCAGACAGCTGTAGCCTGCAAACCACAGCTGACAGCTTCACCTTGGCTGGTGATCAATTTGGAGGGCTCCCCAAGCTGTTTTTTTTCTTTATTATTTATAAATAAATAATTAAAAAAACAAAACAAACGTAGGGTCCCCCCAAATTAGATCACCAGCCAAGGTGAAGCTGATAGCTGGGGTCTTGTATTCTCAGGGTGGGAAAAGCCATGGTTATTGGACTCTTCCCAGCCTAAAAATAGCAGGCCGCAGCCGCCCCAGAAGTGGCGCATCCATTAGATGCGCCAATCCTGGCGCTTCGCCCCAACTCATCCCGTTGCCCTGGTGCGGTGGCAAACGGGGTAATAAATGGGGTTGATACCAGATGTGTAATGTCACCTGGCATCAAGCCCAGCAATTAGTTATGTCACGGCGTCTATTTGATACCAGACATAACTAATTGACAGTAATAAAAAAAAAAATTGACAACAAAAAAAAAAATGTATTTGAAAAAATACTCCCCAAAAACATTCCCTCTTTAACCAATTTATTGAAAAGAAAAAAAAAATTGGTCCCTGCTGTAATCCATTGTGAAAGTCCCGCGGCGATTCTGGACCTTCTAGAATATGGTGGGAACGTTCAGGGAACGTATTCCCCATTTTCTAGGAGTGCAGACCCTCCATTTGAGCAGAGTGGGTGCAAAGAATCTGCACCCACTCTCCCCGGGTCACAGCTACAGAGTGCGAGCAGCCAGCACAGCGTCTCTGAAAGCAAACCAGGAAGCTGAGCTGACAGCCGCGCTCTGCACGTGTGACCGGCGTTCACTGTGAAGGAGGAGGGGGCCGCGGGGGATCAGAGCGGAGACAGGTACGGGGGACACCGGGGTGGGAATAGGGGGTGACCTGGCAGGGCCTGGGGAGCAGTTTTCTGTCGTATGTGTCATAGCACATGCGACAGAAACCAGAGGAACAGGGTAAATGCCGCCGGCGCGCTGCTGTGCGCGCCAGTGTGCGCGGAGCCATGTTAGATTTTTGGAAGGAAGGAGGGGGTGGGGGGACACTTTGGCGACACCGGGGGACCGGAGAGGACCGGGGGATGAGATTTATCTCCCATCTGACATGTTTGTTTATGCCAGATGGGAGATAAATGATTTTTTACCGGCGCGGTCATTTACTGTAATGTGATCATCGGTAAACGGTGTGTACCGGTGATCACATGAGCGGGGACCGGAAAAACCGGCCAAAATCATGATCTCCAGGGTCTCAGCTACCCCTGGCAGCTGAGACCCCGGAAATTTTCCGACTCTGGGGGGCGCTAGACCCTTTTTTCCGACCGCCGTTAAAAAACGGTGGTTTGGAAGAAGTACCCTAATTTATCGCCGTTAAAAGGCGTATCGGCGGTCGTTAAGGGGTTAAAGGGAATCTGTCACCAGATTTTTGCCACCTAATCTGAGAGCACCATAATGTAGGGGCAGAGATCCTGATTCCAGCGATGTGTCACTTACTGGGCTGCTTAGTGTTCTCTTTTTTAATATCACTGTTTAATCAGCAGGAGATTATCATTACAGGATTACTAGGCGTGCTACCAGGTAGTTCGGCATATTCAGGAGCTCTGTTTAACTGCTAGATCTGTAGCAGAGAAAACATTGATTTTATCAAAATGACAGCAAAGAGCTCAGTTAGTGACACATCCCTTGAATCAGGGTCTCTGTCACTACATTATGCTGCTCAGATGAGGTAGCAAAAACCTGGTGACACATAAGCAAGTCAATCATATAACGTAAGGGTGATCCATGGTTTATTATCATGAATATAGATTTCATCTAGATGGTGCCATGACATTAGAAGCTGATTGATCATTTACCAGACAGATGAACATAGGTTTCGTGCACTTATTTACTAAACCAGTACAGTAGATTTTGACTGGACATATGATCTAAAGGATAACCGAAAGAGTCAGCATCAAAACCAGTGAAAGAATAGACAATTGCATAATCAAATTATGTACAATCAGATTATACACACAAGAACAAGATTCAGGACAGTCTGACAGAATATCAGGTATAGAAAGTGTCAAGAAAGGACGCACATAGGTTAATCCTCAGGTTAGATCACTAGAGGATAACTAGGTACATCAGGTAGGCTATAGACAAAAGAGTAACTGGCATTGGGCACAGAAAACAATAAACTTAAAGGGGTTGTCCTACGATCAAAGTATATTTTAATGAATAGATCTTGGAATAATAATAGGTCCCATAATTGTATGGTTTAATTTATTTTTCCTGTGCTGAGATAATCTTAGAAATGTCCCCTGCTATGCACTGTGTAATGACTGACCATGCAGGGACATGGTGTGATTATATCACGTCTCCTGGGCAGAGGAGGACGCAAAAGAGTATACAGACATCAAAGCACAGGATCTCAACTACTGGTTTCTGTGAGGTAACACATATTTAAAAACAGGCAGGGAAATGTTTTAGCTCACAGAAAGAATTAGCTTTGCAGGTGGACAACCCCTTTACAGGGAATCTGTCAGTAGGCCAACCCTCCTACACTGGAGATCAAAATTAGAGAACAATGTATAATCACTTGATGTTTTCAGAAATAATGTAATCTTCATTGATGAACATTTGAAGTTGTTTTTTGTAAGGGGTACACCACACCACTAGAAGAGTGTCTTACAAAAGAATCAACATTTATCAACATAAAACATTATTTGATGATCATAATTAGAGAACAACAATGACTGTAGCACAGAGAAAGATTCTAACTACATTTTCTGAAGGTAACAACAATCACCAATCAGTAGGAAGTGTAGGCCTTTGCTTTGAATAACTTCAGCACATCTGCGGCCACAGGACATCACTAGTCTATCACAGTGCTCTGGTGTGATTTTGGTCATAACTTTGTCACTAAGGATTTTCCTGAGGTTTTCTATTGGGTTTAGATCAGGACTCTGGGCAGACTATTTCATTGTTTCAATGTTTTCTGTTTCAAAGAACTTCTTTACCTGTTTTGCTGTGTGACAGGGGAATTGTCCTGCATGAAAATTGCTGGCTGATTGAGTGATGAACGCAAGTAAAGGAATGAGAAAAGAGGGGGGCTCCTGTGTAAACTCCTGAGAGATCTGAGAAAAGGTATAGGGGTGTGATGCACTCACCTGGATGCGCAGCAGGCTCAACACTGTTTGAGGCTTGTATCAGCGGATGATGGATCCTCTCTGTGGAAGGAGATTGCTGCCGTCACCCGAGGGGTAGAAAGCGCTGCTTGTACATCGTCCTGTATTCAGGGTTGTGAGAGAGCGTCCTACAGTCTGTAGCGCAGGCACAGCAGTGGAGAGCCGACTGAACACACACAGAGAGGAAAGGATGGTAACTCATCACCACGCGGTAAAACACAGACAAAGATGCAGCCAACAAAAGATACCCAGTGTGGACAGCAAAATCAAAATCTCATAGTCTTTGCTAGGAGAAGGAAATGCATGCATTTAGGTGCATATTTGTGACCTCAAAAATGCACCAAAAACGCAGCAAAAGATGCCTTGTGTGAACTTAGCCTTAAACGTTGTGACACTGTATGACAACACAGATCCTTACCCTGTTCAGTGTGGAACTGGAGAGCAATTCCAGCTGCAGTGTTCAAACAATTACCTAGGGAGATTCTCTGCATTATTCTGTCCTCTCTTGCATTTCTCTTTCGATGGCGACCAGCCTTCTTGGGGGACTTGAAAGAGTTTGTGATGTGAAGATGCAATATTCTCAAAATCACAGACTTGGAATGACCAACTTCTCTTGCTATGGCTGATAGGTCCACACCTTTGGCCTTCATCTGGACAACCTGCTGCCGGTGGGTTTCAGTCACTTTGGAATGACAAACTATTTTTGTAAAGTCAGTGTAAACTAGAAAGTTAGGCTGCCAATTAAATAGGGTTTGTCAGATAATTAAGGAAATTATCACCAGGTGCCAGATTAACACCAATAACTTGCAGGTATCTGAAAGTGTTCTCTAATTTTTATCAGTATTCTTTTTCATTTATCTCATTTATATTTTTATTATATGCTTTACATGAAACTTAATTTATAAAATAAGCTTAAAATCCAGCTAGTTTACTCATGTTAGGATATAATCACATAGGACTACACAATGAGCTTAACATTTAGGAAATTGTGTATTGTTCTCTAATCTTGATCTTCAGAGTATACTGTCTATTTGGTCATATAGGTCATAGAAAAGGGAATAAAATGATACCTTGATATATGCGATCTGATGTCCCACCAAAAAAGTACATTCTAATTAATAAATGTTGGAATAATAATGTCCACAATTGGATATGTAAAAAAAGGCCCTGTGCTAATTTAATCTTAGAAATGTGACCCTGACATGTACTGTGTTTTCTGTGACCATATTCCATTTAAATACACTGTTAAACTTGTCTCAATATTGATATATTGATCAGAGCCCCTGATTGGCTGATCAGCAAGATGGCTAGATTGACCAGAAAATGGCCACCAGCCTAAATGGGCAGGGAGGTGCACTGAGTGTTTGCCTCACAGCCTTTTTGCTTACCCTGTCTATAGACCACATTGACAATAATTGACAGAAAAAACAATGCTTGAAATATCACTGGTGTGAATATATTTTCTACATGCCATTGTATGAGACCGAATATTTTTTTATCTAAATCTAAAGGCCCTGTCACACACAGAGATAAATCTTTGGCAGATCTGTGGTTGCAGTGAAATCATGGACATATTGTTCCATTTGTACACAGCCACAAACCTGGCACTGATTGTCCACAATTTCACTGCAACCACAGATCTACCACAGATCTACCACAGATCTACCACAGATCTACCACAGATCTACCACAGATCTACCACAGATCTGCCACAGATCTGCCACAGATCTGCCACAGATCTGCCACAGATCTGCCACAGATTTATCTGTGTGTGTGACAGGGCCTTAAATGTTGAGTGGTTAAACAGAAGTTCCCTGCAATAATACTCCTTTATAGAATGACCCTTAACCCCTTCACGACCTTGGACAGATCTATCCGTCATGGAGCGTGTCACTTTAAGCCCCGCCCCCTGCATGTTGTGAGTGGAATCGCTTCCACTCGCAACATTTAACCCCTTAAATCTCGCTGCCAAAGTCTGGCAGCGAGATCTATATGCGCGTGGCCATGATTTTTACTTACCGCCGCCCCCACCGGAAGTCACGTGTGTGATCACGTGAATTTCGGTGGTTACCATAGTAGCACAGGGTCATGTGATGACACCTGCAGCTACGACGTTTCACTTTTGTTTTCACTCGGCCCGGAAGCCAGTGAACCAGGAAGTGACTGTATCTGCTGTTTACAGCTGTATAGCTGTGATCAGCAGATAGATAAGAGCGATCGGATTGCTGATCGCTATAGCTCCCTAGGGGGACTAGTAAAATAAAAAAAAAAAAAAAAAAAAAAGTAAAAAAAAAGTTTTGAAAAATAAAAAAAAACCTAAAAGTTCAAATTACCCCCCTTTCACCCCATAGAAAATTAAAGGGTTAAAAAAATAAAAAAATATACACATATTTGGTATTGCCACGTTCAGAAATGCCCGATCTATCAAAATATAAAATCAATTAATCTGATCAGTAAATGGCGTAGCGGCAAAAAAAATCCAAACGCCAAAATTACGTTTTTTGGTCGCCGCAAATTTTGCGCAAAATGCAATAACAGGCGATCAAAATGTAACATCTGCACAAAAATGGTACCATTAAAAATGTCAGCTCGAGACGCAGAAAATAAACTGTCAGTGAGCCATAGATCCCAAAAATGAGAACGCTATGGGTTTTGGAAAATGGCGCAAAGCGTGCGCCACTTTTTTTAGACAAGCTTGTGAATTTTTTTAACCCCTTAAATACTAGTAAACCTATACATGTTTGGTGTCTACAAACTCGCACTGACCTCAGGCATCACATAGATATATCAGTTCTACCATATAGTTAACACGGTGAATAAAATATCCCAAAAACTATTGTACGATCACACTTTTTTTGCAATTTTCCGCACTTGGAATTTTTTTGCCGTTTTCCAATACACTATATGCTAAAACGTATGGTTTCATTTGAAAGTACAACTTGTCCCGCAAAAAACAAGCCCTCATATGGCAAGATTGATGGAAAAATCAAAAAGTTACGGCTCTCGGAAGAAGGGGGTTAAAACCAATTATGGATATTTGGCTGTTGATCATTTCACATAACTATATTTCACTGCACAGAATATAATTACTGAAATAATTTATATTACTATTTTTTTTTAGATGGCAAAGAATTTGATGCATTTATTTCATATGCAACACAGACATCTGAGTTTAGTGAAGAAGAGATAATTGAAAGCTATTATGACAACTATGAAGATGAGCAGTTTGCAACACAGTTGTTGCCAAGCATCCTTGAGGACAATTATAACTACAAACTCTGTATCTTCGAAAGAGATATTTTGCCAGGAGGAGGTGAGACACATATTGGGTTATTATTTTTTGCTTGCATTTCAATGTGAGGCAAATATTATTGCTTAAAGGGAACTTACCACTCATGCTGGCTCTCACAGACATGTATTGAGAGCCCTTGACCAGCAATGGGCAAGTGTGCTCACCACTGCTCGATACTCAATCGAGGTACTTGGGCACACTTAGTACTCGAGCGAGTACCCCTGGTGCTTGAGGGCTATACTTAAGTCCCCGTTGTTTTTCAGCCACTAAACATGAGGGGATTGCCTGGCAATCACGGTAATGCCGTACCCATATTGGATTACCTGTTGGAGATAGGATAGTGTATTAGCGGTATCTAGGCAGGAATTATAGCCTTATAGTCCTTCCTGCTGCAGTGTTTAAAATCTATTCTGTTCTCGAATAATACTGCTGTTAGCTGCATTTAGTGTAGGGCTATCTGCTGGAGAAGGCATAATGTATTATAGGCATATAGGCAGGGATTATAGCTTTATAGTCTTTGCTGCTGCAATGTAAAAAATCTATTTCATTCTCTAATAATACCGCTGTTAGATGTATTTAGTGTGGGGCTAGCTACTGGAGAAGGGATAGTGTATTAGAGGCATCCAGGGAGGGATTATAGCCATGCTGCTGCTAAGTAAAACTGAAAGTACTTTTCATGCCTACATCTATTCTATTCTAGTCCCAATGAATACTGCTTTTTGCTGCATACCTAATTTAAAATGTGCAAGGCATGTGATAAGGCATGTGATTCTGTCCCACTTTGCAGTGGACACCACTGTTGAAGCCAAAACAGTACGAACAGGTGGTGGTTTGGATCGTAGATAATGATTCAAGTCTGTTTCCCAGCACCACCCTCTCTTCTACATGGTCCAGTCTCACTAGCCGAGAGTTTGGACCACATAATCTTCACCCTGATCCTCCTTCCTCGCACCATGGTGAGTCCCAGGAGATAAGTGATCCCATAATGGGACACTCCGAGGAGCTCTTTACATTTGAATGTATTGATTGGGAGTTGATCTAGTGAACTAATCTTATTGCCATATCTGGAGTTGGGAAATAACTTTTCCCCTATAAGGAGCTTACTGTCTGCCCCATGTGGTTTTTGCCTTCCTCTGCATCAACATGATGGGCTATGGGTTGAAGTCTATGGATTTAAGTCTACCTTCAACCTTAAAAACTATGAAACTATGATTCTGGCCTCTCGCCCTGCACGTTTCAAGAGGGACATGAGGAGTTTGTGTGTAGTGATGCCCAATATTTGAGCAAGCACAGTCAAAAGAAGATAATGGTAGGGAATGGCAATTACAGTGTCAAGAGGTGGATGATGATAAGACACAGTTGCCAACAAGTCATGGTGTTAAGTCAACAAGTCAGGAGAAGGATAAAGGCCCCTTTACACACTGAAACTTTCTAGCGATCCCACCAGCGATCCCAACCTGGCCGGGATCGCTACAAAGTCTCTGGTGAGCTGTCAAGCAGACAAACCTGGCCAACGACGCAACAGCGATCCGGACCTGCAGAACGACCTAGGTAGTCATTGGGGACGTAGTAAAGCAGCTTTTTGAAAGGGAAGTCGCTAACGAAGTCGCTGTAAAGTCTCCTTTACACACTAAAACTTTGCTGCACAGCGGGAAACAAAGGACCAAAGAATGGACCTGAACGATTTGTAGCGATCACAACTTCACAGCAGGGGCCAGGTCGCTGATGTGTTTCACACACTGCAATGTCGCTGGGGAGGTCGCTATAACGTCACAAAACCGGTGACGTTACAGCGATGTCGTTTGCAATGTTGCAGTGTGTAAAGCCACCTTAAGAGTGCAGAAGTGAAAGATGAGATTGTGGACAATGAAGTCACTGACCCAACCTGGGAAGGTGGCATGAAGAATAAGGACAGCAGTGCAGAGGGCGAGGGATTTGCAGCACTGCAACAGGTAGGAAGAGGCAATGGGGTGGCCAGAGGAAGTAGGTATTATACAGGCACACGTAGCAAGTTCCCAGGCCAAGGTTTAGGTGCAGAAGATAAAAAAAATGGTAATTTGCAACCTGTGCCATGCCATGGTCAGCAGGGCCCTAACGACTACTAGCCTGTCCACCACCAGCATGATCAGGCACATGTCATCAAAGCACCTGATAAGGTGGGACAAACGCCTTAGTTTACAATCAGTGTCTGTAGATGACACCATTGCCTCTTCCACTGTGCTACCTGCTTGCCAATTTTCTGTCCAGGACTTAGCAACAAATTCCTCCTGCCCTGTAGCTGTTGTTACACATTTGCAAGCACCATCAGCAACCATGTTCAGTTCTTTGTCCCATTGCAGCATGCAGCATGTAGCTGTCCCTACCCCAGGCCTTTGAACACAGGATGCAAAAAATTATTCTGAAGCCCTCCTCTATGTGTCTTCTGGGGTGTACTGCAATGCCTACTTTAAACAAATATGGTGAAATTCGGTGAGAGATGGCCCAGCTATTAATGCAATGTTCACATGTTGCATGTTTGCTGCATTTTCTTGCATCAAAAGCTAGGAGATTTCATACATGTAATGCACACAATTGTTTGTTTTTGTTCCTGACTGAAACAGAAATCTGCTGCATTTGTGAAAGAAGTAGCTTGTCAATTCTTTAAACATTTATGCAGCATTTTTCCCTATTGAAAACAATAAAAATGTGCAGAAACGCTAAGTGTGAACAGCCTAAACGGTGGAGGAGCTCAGCTCCACTTACGGTTTTCCACATATATGACAAAAATGGCACATGACATGACCTTACTAAACTTCCTTTATTACATAAATAATCAGAGAGTCTCATGTTCATCTTTTATTTTTTAGCTTATGTTGAAGATATTGCCAAGATCATAAAGAGAAGCAGGCGAGCTATTTTCATACTGTCTCAGAGATACATCACAGGCCCAAGACTATTTGAGCTCCAGGCAGCTATTACGTGGTCTCTGGAAGAACAGGAGAACCTGAAACTAATTCTGATTAAGCTCAAGCCTTTTAAAGAACCAGAGACTATTCCACATATAGTGAAGAAAGCTCTGAGAGCTCTACCTACAGTCTCCTGGAAAGGCGACATTAACAGTAAATCTGCTCACACTTCCAAATTCTGGAAAAGAATCAGGTATTATATGCCAGTTAAGAAGAACAGATAAAATAGGATCTATAGTGATCTAGAAAACGTGTGAGAAATCATCAAAATGAAAGTATTCTTCTTTAAAGGGAAAGAAACACGTCATAATAAATGTAACCTTAAATACCATTATACAGCAACCGACATTTGTTGCAAATCAAGAGGCATCGTGGAAAATGAAGGTTATACTATGGAAATCATATCGGAGGGGATGGAGATGTCACAATGGTCAGAAAAAGCACTTCAGCTAAAATAGCTTTAGAAAAGGCATACAGAGAAGCCTCTCCAGCAGTGGTCACCAACCCTTCTTACCTTGAGAGCCACATTTGACTCTGAGAGATTGTCGTGTGCCACATCCAGGCATGACCTTACAGTAATGGCATCAAGAGACCACCATTACCGTTATAATGAGAACCAAAGCTTCTTTACAGAAAGCACAGTGATACTTTGTGCCCCCTCACATATAGGCAGTATTATTATTATTTGTATTATTTATTATTATAGCGCCATCAATTCCATGGCGCTTTACATGTGAAAGGGGTGTACATAATAGGGACAAGTACAATAATCATAAACAGTACAAGACACAGACAGGTACAGGAGGAGAGAGGTCCCTGCCCGCGAGGGCTCACAGTCTACAGTATAATTATATCTAGGGATCCCCACTATACCCTCATTTGGTAATCTCATGTGAAGCACACCCTTTACATGAACACATCCAGCTTCAAACTCCCCTATAACAGTATCGTATGATCTCAAATTTCTCCTACTGCAAGTATATGTACATACAGATTTGCTCTTCTAAGCAGGGCTACCCATAAATGTCACCATCTGAAGGATGAAGACCTTCTCTTCATAGCTGGTTGCTACACTAGATGTTAATGGACACAGCTGGCTAACAGTCGTGAACCACAAATCTTGGGCCCTTGAGCCACAGGTTGGGGACCTCTGCTCTACAGTATTATTTAATTGTAGTTTTTGATGCTCTAAACATGCAAAATAACAATTGCTGGAGTCCTCATTCACCAGAAAATATCACAAAAAAGTTGCTGCTAATGTATAGGAGATGTTAAGCGTTGTTAGTCTGCTATAGACAATCTACTGGACACAACTCTTTGAACTAACACAAAAAGGTAAAACAGAAATTGTTAATGGACAGTTGATTTCTTGTGAAGTCTACAAGCATTGAAACATTTTGACTTATTCAAAGAATAACACCAATGTACACAACCAAAGATCATCTACTATTACTACTACTACTATTGGAAACATTGGAAGCAACTAGCAGATGTAAACAATTGTCAAGATATTGTTTCTCTAATTTTTAAAATGGCAAAACACATGGACATTAATATTATTTATTATTTTTATTATTAAAAAAAGTCATGGAATGATTATAGAAGATGTGTACTAATGTGTATTATAACTTTATATCTGGTAACTTAAGAAATTATGTTTATGTATGACTGATATTTGTTAATGGAACAACAATATAACGCATTTCAACAAATACAATTGACCTATTTTCCTGTTATACTGAGTAAGCAACTAGATTTAAATAAAAGAACATATTTTATATTCTTTAGTTCCTCTTTACTAGATAGAAAACTTCCCATGAAACAGCATTAACAGACAAACTGATATCATGATGCTAAAAAGAACATGGACATTATTCTAGGGAGACCCAATGAATTTCTCTGGGACAAGATAAAAGCATAATCATCATTTTAATGTTGATTATAAAATAATATTACATTATTTCAATGAGGGTGTAAAAATCTTATTTGCTCTTATTGACTGTTGTTAACAATCTAGCCTTTGCTTTTAGCCTTCCAAAGATTATGCAAGTTGTATTGTTTTTTATTGTTTTTGTTAAGCCCTCACACATCAATCTGTATAACAAAGTCACATTTCAGAGCCATAAACCGCTTCTTTCTGGTATACTATTATGATAAACTGATTTGTGTGTTTATGTGTGTGTGTACTATATACATATATATATATATATATATATATATATATATATATATATATATACAGTGGAACCTCGCTTAACGAGTAACCCACTTAACGAGAATTTCGCTTAACAAGCAAAGCTTTCTGCAAATTTGTAACCCGCTTTACGAGAAAGCTTTGCTGTACGAGCGAAATCCTCACCGCACACACTTCCGGTTCCATACATCCACCGCGTTCTAACCTGCTCTTGCAGTCCACACAAACACACACATGTATGCACAAACACACACAAACACACGCACGCACACACATACAGTATTATGCTCACCTTACCTTCCGTTCCATCGCCGGGCTCATGGTTCTTGTAGTTCCCGGGTACATCACGGCGAACTACAAGTACCATGAGGCCGGCGGTGGAACGGAAGGTAAGGTGAGCATATAATATGTGTAGCTTCCATTTCATCGCCGGTCTCCTGGGTCCTGTAGTGCGCCGCTGCACTCCACTCCAGGCATCCAGGCATCAGCATCCATAGCGACAAAGCAGGAACTTCCTGGTTTCTGTCACCGATACTCAAAAGCAGCGCGCTGGCAATCAGAGGCAAGCAGCTCTGCCTTTGACGTCAGCGCTCTGGCAGGAAGTTCCGCCCTCGTCGTTATGGTTACCCGATACACGGCCCGCACCGGAGAACAGCAAGTCCCAGGAGACCGGCGATGGAACAGAAGGTGAGGTGAGCATATAATATGTGCGTGTGCATGTGCGTTTGTGTGAGTTTGTGTGTGTTTGTGTGTGTTTGTACATGTTCGTGTGCGTTTGTGCATGTATGGAATGATAGAATAGGGGACCAGGATGGGACATTTAACACATTGTGGAACGAATTGTCAGCATTGCAATGATTTCCTATGGGAAATCTTGCTCTGCTGAATGAGTAACTTGATTATTATTATTATTATTATTGTTTATTTATAGAGCACCATTGATTCCATGGTGCTGTACATGAGGGGGTTACATACAGAATACATATACACGTTACAATAGACAGACTATCACAGAGGGAAGAGGGCCCAGCCCTTGCGGGCTTACATTCTAAAGGATTTTGGGGAGGAGACAGTAGGTGGGGTGTAGGTTGGGCGGCAGCTCCGCACGGTGGTGGGGCGGCAGCTCCGCACGGTGGTGGGGCGGCAGCTCCGCACGGTGGTGGGGCGGCAGCTCCGCACGGTGGTGGGGCGGCAGCTCTGCACGGTGGTGGGGCGGCAGCTCTGCACGGTGGTGGGGCGGCAGCTCCGCACGGTGGTGGGGCGGCAGCTCCGCACGGTGGTGGGGCAGTGAGGTCATTGTAGATTATAGGCATTTCTGAACAGATGAGTTTTCAGGGTCCGTTTGAAGTTTGCAAGTGTAGTAGATAGTCTGACGTGTTGAGGCAGCGAGTTCCAGAAGACTGGGGATGCTCGGGAGAAGTCTTGGAGTCGGTTGCATGAGGAGCGAATGAGAGAGGAGGAGAGAAGGAGATCTTGGAAGGACCGGAGGTTACGTTTTGGAGTGTAGCGAGAGATTAGTTCAGAGATATAAGGAGGAGACAGATTATGGATAGCTTTGTAGGTCAGGGTTAGTAGTTTGAATTGGATACGATAGAAGATTGGGAGCCAATGGAGGGACTTGCAGAGAGGAGAAGCGGGGTGGTATTGAGGAGAGAGGTGGATCATTCGGGCAGCAGAATTAAGGATGGACTGGAAAGGGGCGAGTGTGTTAGCAGGGAGACCACAGAGGAGGATGTTGCAGTAGTCGATGTGGGAGATTATGAGGGCATGCACTAGCATTTTTGTAGATTGGGGATTGAGGAAAGGGCGGATTCTGGAAATATTTTTGAGTTGAAAACGGCAGGAGGTGGTGAGGGATTGGATGTGTGGTATGAAGGACAGGGCAGAGTCAAAGGTCACTGCGAGGCACCGAACTTTGGGTGCTGGGGAGAGCGTGATGTTATTAATTGTAATGGATAGGTCAGGTGGAGAGTGCAGGGGAGATGGAGGAAAGATGATCAGTTCAGTTTTGGCCACATTAAGCTTTAGGAAGCGAGAGGAAAAGAAGGAAGATATAGTCGATAGGCACTCTGGGATTCTGGACAGCAGAGATGTGACATCTGGACCAGAGAGGTAGATCTGAGTGTCATCGGCATATAGGTGGTACTGAAAGCCATGGGACTTTATGAGTTGTCCCAGGCCAAATGTATAGATAGAAAAAAGTAAGGGTCCCAGGACAGAGCCTTGAGGGACACCAACAGAGAGAGAACGGGATGAAGAGGTTGTGTGGGAATGGGAGACACTAAAAGTGCGGTTGGAGAGGTATGAAGAGATCCAAGAGAGGGCGAGGTCTCTGATGCCAAGGGAAGAGAGGATCTGTAGTAGCAGGGAGTGGTCAACAGTGTCAAAGGCTGAGGATAGGTCTAGAAGTAGGAGTACAGAGAAGTGGTTGTTAGCTTTGGCAGTAAGTAAGTCATTTGTGATTTTAGTCAGGGCAGTTTCACTGGAATGATGTGGACGGAAGCCGGACTGTAGGTTGTCAAAGAGAGAGTTAGAGGAGAGGTGGGAGGAAAGTTCAGCATGGACGTGCTGTTCCAGGAGTTTTGAGGCAAGTGGGAGTAGTGATATGGGTCGATAGCTGGTAGTAGAGGTTGGGTCGAGGGAAGGTTTCTTTAGGATAGGTGTGACTGTTGCATGCTTAAAGGCAGAAGGGAAGGTACCAGTTGTTAAAGATAGGTTGAAGAGATGGGTTAAGGCTGGGATAAGGATAGTGGTGAGGTTGGGGAGGAGGTGGGATGGGATGGGGTCAAGTGCGCATGTGGTGAGGTGTGCTTTTGAGAGAAGATGTGCAAGCTCTCCTTCGGTGATGGTGGGGAGGAAGTTTATGGGGGAGGAGCAGTGGTCTGTTATATGAAGGGGTTGTGGTGGTTCAGCAGAAAAGACTTGTCTGGTTTGGTCGATCTTTTCTTTGAAATATGTGGCAAATTCTTCTGCGGAAATGTGGGAGGTTGGAGGGGGCAGTGGTGGGCGAAGGAGGGAGGTAAAAGTATTAAATAGCTGTTTGGGGTTGTGTGTTAAAGAGGATATGAGGTTTCTGAAGTATTCCTGTTTAGCGGAGGTAAGGGCCAAGCGAAATGTGTGAATTGTATTTTTGAATGTGGTGAAGTCTTCCTGGGAGTGCGTTTTCTTCCAGCGCCGCTCTGCAGCCCTAGACACTTGCCGTAGTTTTTTAGTGAGGCTGTTGTGCCAGGGTTGTCTATTGATTCGTCTTGCTCTGCCGTTCACAAGAGGAGCGACTGAATCAATAGCTGATGTGAGAGTGGCGTTGTAGAAAATGGTGGCACTGTTTGTGTCGTGGAGTGAAGATATGGAGGACAGCGGTAGGATAGAGTCAGAAAGGGTGTGTATGTTGATGTGTGCAAGGTTTCTGCGGGGGTGTGTTAGGTGCTGGACAGGGGGGGCAGGTGAAGAGGGCAGGGCTGAAAAGGTCAGCAGATGGTGGTCAGATAAGGGGAGAGGGGAGGTAGTGAGGTTAGATAGAGAGCAGAGACGGGTGAAGATAAGGTCTAGTGTGTGGCCATCTTTGTGGGTGGCAGAGGCGGACAACTGAGTTAGACCAAAAGATGAGGCGAGGGAGAGGAGTTTGGAGGCTGCTGACTGGCGGGTGTCAGTGGGGATGTTGAAGTCACCCATGATGATAGTGGGGATGTCAGCAGAGAGAAAGTGTAGAAGCCAGGCAGAGAACTGGTCGATAAAGGCAGTGGTTGGGCCCGGGGGTCTGTATACGACGGCCACTTGGAGGTTGGAGGGAGAATAGATGCGGACAGAGTGCACTTCAAAGGAAGGCAGGACAAGGGAGGGTAGAGGGGGCATTGGGGTGAAGCTGCAGTTGTTAGAAAGGAGGAGGCCCACTCCTCCGCCCTGTCTATTGCCAGGGCGAGGAGTGTGGGTGAAGTGGAGGCCGCCGTAGCACAGCGCAGCAGGGGAGGCAGTGTTGGTGGGTGTCAGCCATGTTTCGGTGAGGGCCAGAAAGGATAGATTGCTAGAGGTAAAGAGGTCGTGAATGAAGTGCAGTTTATTACAGACGGAACGGGCATTCCAGAGCGCTCCAGAGAGAGGGGGCTGCGGAGTGGCAGAGAGGGGAATGGATTTTATGTTGGAGAGGTTGCGGTAGTTACTACTAGATGGGGAGCGATAGGGGGGTGATAAAGAGGAGTGTCCCATCTGTGGGGGTCCAGGATTGGGAGATATGTCGCCAGCCCTGAGGAGAAGTAGAGAAAGGGAGAGCAGGTGGGAGAAGGAGAGTGGACGGCCTGGTCTGCGCGATACTAGAAGCGATCTGAGGTTTAGGAGCAGGTCAGCAGATGAGGACAGGTGGGGAGGTAAGAGGGAAGGGGAGATGAATATTTGTTTGGAGAGTGCTGGGGTTTGGGGATAGCGAAGGAGAGTGAGGAGGAGTGGAGCAAAGACTGTGAGGGCATACGTGAACATGGTGCGAATTAGGTTTTCAAGTGGGAATAAGGGGGAAGGAACAAAATGCAAGTGAAAGACACACAGTTAAAGAAGTAGAATTCACCTTCTGGTCACTTCTGGGACATTTCTAGTATATTTCTGAGCACTTATGAAGCACTTAGTAGAAGTACACAGACCAAGGTACACAGACCTAGTGCCCTAAATTTATACCAGTCTCATTACACAAGATGAACAGCAGGTGAGCAAGAGAGAAGGAAGCAGATCAAAGAGTTACAACATGTATGGAAACAACTCACAGAAGAGAAGACAACACATAACTAATTACACAGCAGAGATAGGTCAGTTTAACATACCAATATCAGAAACAGCTTTAAAGCTGGGTTTACACACTGCAACATCGCAAAGGACATCGCTGTAACGTCACCGGTTTGGTGACGCAATAGCGACCTCCCTAAGTCTCTGCTAAGTCTCTGGTGAGCGTTCAAACAGGCAAACCTGGCCAACAACGCAACAGCGATCCGGACCTGCAGAGCGACCTAGCTGGTTGTTGGGGACGTTGATAAGCAGCCTTTTGAAAGGGAAGTTGCTAACAAAGTCGCTGCAAAGTCTTCACACACTGAAACTTCATGCTGCACAGCGGGAAACAAAGGACCTAGGAATGGTCCTGAACGATTTGTAACGATTACAACTTCACAACAGGGGCCGGGTCGCTGATAGGTTTCACACACTGCAACATCGCAAACAACATCGCTATTGCGTCACAAAACCGGTGACGTTACAGCGATGTCGTTTGAGATGTTGCAGTGTGTAAACCCAGCTTAAGTGTGAAGACAGAGCAGGGGAGCAGATTAAGATCTGATTAACAAGCACAGTCCCAGAACAGATTGTTCTCGTTAAGCAAGGTTCCACTGTATATACAGGGTGGTCCAAAAGTAGGTGGACAGTATGTGTAATAGGGTTATGAAGGGGGAGATTTATCAAACATGATGTAAAGTGAAATTTACTTAGTTGCCCTTAGCAACCAATCTGATTCCACTTTTCATTCTTCACAGACTCTTTAGAAAATGAAAGGTGGAATCTGATTGGTTGCTAAGGGCAACTGAGTCAGTTTCACAGATCCAATTTTCACAGATAAATCTCTCCCAAATCTGTTTTCTTTTCAAATAATTCAGATAACCCATAATGGCAAATAATTTACACAGATATTAAAGAAAATGGATTTTAAAGGAGTATTGGAAATGTCAAAATGCTGAAACCGTTAGAGCAATTGGATTTGGATCAAGCCCCAAAGGACAAACCATTTACCGCATTCATGACAAATTCAATGCCACTGGCTCAATCCTTTCTTTTTTTTTTTTTATCCAATCAATTTTTATTGTAGGAAGTTACATTACAAAAAGGAGAAATTCAGGTATCATTGGCAATAATACACAAAGAGAACAACGCTGTAACACGTGGTAGTATCACCTATGATTATGATTCACATTTCCTGTCACACCACCAACAATCATGTCTGATGCAAGTTGCAACTTTTTTAGGTTAATCAATACCCAATACGTATAGAGTCAACCTACCAATTTACTCTTTAATCCTCAAAACGAGGGTTCCAAACAACCAGAACTAGAGAGTAAGAAAAGAAGATCAGAAAGGGGAGGAGAGAGAGAGGTGGGGGGGGGATGAACCATGGATGGGTTGCAAGGAGGCAACCAGAGAGGGGGAGGGGGGAGGGAATTAGATGGCGTTTCGGGGTAGCCCGAGCAGTAACAACAACAGAGATTTAAACACCTTGAATATTGACATGTGGTACGGGTGAACTCCCTGCGTAACACTCTCTTTGACCCTATTTGACCCATTTTTAATTATCAACAGTTTGCCCTGGAAACAGATGCCTGACAGGGGATGCGTATACAGAGTTTAGCCACGTGTCCCAAATCTGAAGTATTTTGTTTTTGGCGCGGATGGAGTGAGCCAGACAGAACTCGTATTGGCATTGGAGATTAATTTGGTTATATACTTCAACTAATGTAGGTGTGTTTGGGGATTTCCAATGCAAACTTATGCAATATCTGGCAGCAACTAGAATGTGAACTAATAAACCCCTGGATTCCCAAGAGAACTCCTCTATACCCACATTTAGCACTGCCAGACCTGGATTCGGATTAATAGGATTGCCTGTCAGCTCACCCATCAGGCCAAACACCTCCAACCAGAACGAGAAAACCTTGGGACGAGCCCACCAGCAGTGACCAAGAGTACCCCTTTGGAGGCAGCCCTTCCAACAATGTGGCGAATAATTTGGGAGGAACTGTGCTAAGTTGGCTGGGGACCGATACCATCGCAGGTGTACTTTTTTCAGTTGCTCCAGATGATTTATACACTTGGAATATTTTTGGATATTTGCTGATGCCGAGTGCCAGTTTGAAGAAGAGGTAGAGACACTCAACTCCACGTCCCATTTATTCAGATAAGGAGATTTTTGCTCTTCGGGGGGGTTATTGAGCCATTTGTATGTCGAGGAGATACCTTTGGATTTAATTATCTTTTTAAATACCAAAGCCTTTGTTGTAGGTAACAGAGGATTCGACTTTGGAGGAAATTTAGAGGCCAAACAATGACTAATTTGGATGTGTTGATAGAAACAACCCTTTAAAGAGGGGTGTTCCCGTACTATTTCATTAAAGGGGTTAACACCCAAATCAGAGTATAGATCCGCCAGCACTGTAACGCCCAATCCCTCCCACCTGGCCAGATTCAAAAAGGGGATTTGAGATTCCAACGACTTGAGGGAAATCTCTGAAAGAGGAATCTGAATCTTATGAATCAAGTCATTTCGCCAGACCTCCAGGGAGGCTGACATGGTGGGAACACATGGGGAGAACCGTGAACGGCTCAAATATTCTGCTTCCATCATTCTTCTGACCGAGCCCTGGCGGGACAGGAAATTTTCAATCTGAGCCCATCTATGTGAATTACCTGGATGCCACCATTCCTTTAGTGATTCAATTAGTAAGGCTTAATAATATGCCGTTATGTTTGGGGTGCCCAATCCCCCTAAGTCATATGGGGGGTATAACACTTTACCTGCGACCCTAGCCCTTTTATTACCCTAGACAAATTTGTTAGTCAACGATTGAAGTTTCATCAGGGTTTTGTGAGAAATTTTGATGGGAAGGCATCTGAGCACATACAATATTTTGGGTAAGAAAACCATTTTTAAGGACTGTATCCTGGCCATCCAGGACAATGATATTTTTCATACCTTCCCAATTCCTTTTCTAAATTTTGGATCAGAGGTTCCAAATTTTCTTTAATTAACATCTGTGATGGTGTCAGCTTAATACCCAAATAAGGTATCCCCCTGTCGCACCATTTGAATTGAAAGGCCCCCTCCAACGCACTCCTGGCCTCCACCGGTACATTAAACGGCAGTATCAAAGACTTTGCCGCATTAAGCTTATAATACGACACTTTAAAAAAGTTTGATAATGTGTTCACCACTGCTGGAATCGACACTGCAGGGTTAGAACAGGAAATTATCACATCGTCTGCGTATAAAGCAAGTTTATGTTCAAATTCCCCAAACTCTTATACCAGAAATGGCTATGTTTTTTTGTATAGCTTCCGCCAGAGGTTCTACCACTAAAGCAAAAATAGCGGGAGACACTGGACACCCCTGGCGGGTGCCATTACTTATTTGAAATTTAGATGACAGAAACCCCGATGCCAACACTGACGCATTTGGGTAAGAGTAGAGGGCTAGAATGGATGACTTGATTTTCCCCAAGAACCCGAATTTTGTTAGAACTCTCTCCAGGTATCCCCAGTGTACCCTGTCAAAGGCTTTTTCAGCATCAAGAGACAGGAATACACTGGGTTCACCCGATATCTCCACCAGTCCAATCAAGTCAAGCATCCATCTGGTGCCATCCTTAGATTGCCTGCCTGTCACAAAACCAACTTGGTCTAGAGCCACTACGGTCGGGATCACTTTATGAAGTCTATCTGCCACTAGTTTGGCATAAATTTTAACATCACAATTTAGGAGTGAAATGGGCCTAAAATTACCCGGGGTGTCTGCAGGTTTCCCTGGCTTGGGTAGCGTGATAATAATCGCTTCTAAGTTGTCTGGGGAAATTGACCCTTTATTTTGCAATAAATTGAAGGTTTTTAACATAAAGGGGGACAGAGTGGATGTAAATTGTTTGTAATATTCGTTTGGCAGCCCATCGGGGCCCGGGGCGGAGTTAGACTTAGTCATTTTGATGGCACCTAGGATTTCATGTGTAGTAAAGGGAAGATTAAGTTCCTCTAATTGCTCATCTGAGACCCGGGGAAGATCCAGGGTGTCTAGGAAACCCTGTATATCCACTTGAGTCGGCTGTGACGTATTGGAATCATATTTTAGATTATACAGGGCCTCATAGTATTTCGCAAATGCTTCTGCTATTTCAATGGGATGTCTAGTGATTGTTCCGTTTGGGTCCCTGAGGAATTCTATTTTAGATTGAATCTCACATTTTTTCGTCCTTCTTGCCAATAAGGACCCCGCTCTATCCCCCATAGCATAAAATGTCGATCTATTTTTTTTAATATTATGTTCGTATTTTTGCAGGAGTAGGGATCTTAGTTGGAATCTATGGGTTACAATTTCTTTAGTCAAGTTAGGGGTTGCTTTGGCTTTATTCAGGGATTCAAGGTGATGAATACGGGTTAATATATATTTAATATCTGCGTCTTTTTGCCGTTTTTGGATGGAGGCTATTTTTATGAGCTGCCCCCTGACTACTGCTTTATGAGCAGCCCACAGGGTCTCGTCAGAAATTTCCCCATTATTATTAAGTTTGAAATATTCTGTTAACACTGACTCTACTTCCTCATGTACCTTCGGCCTACCAAGCAAGCTGGTATTCAGTCTCCACGTAGGGGAATTTTGAACATTAAAGCTACCCTGAACAGACAAAGAGATCGGCGCATGTTCTGTCCAAGTAATTAAACCAATATCAGCTGCCACACAATTACTTATAGATTTGCTGTCGACCAAAAAAAATCAATTCTACTGTATGAGCGATGCCTGGAAGAGAAGAATGTATAGTCTCTTTCTGATGCGTGCAAATATCTCCAGATGTCATGAAAATGGAATTCATTGATGAGATGCTTAAGTTCCTTAGCATGTGGGATGCTGATGTTGGAGCAATCCATGGAGCGTATAACAGGTATATTAAAGTCTCCACAGATGATTTCCGCCCCTGTGGCAGTATCTTTGAATGCTTGGAAAAATTTCCTAGCAATGGTCAATTGTGATGAATTTGGGGAGTAGACCATTGCCAAGGTATAAGGGATGCTGTAGATATAACAAGACAAAATAATATATCTTCCATCCGCTCCATAACTGACATTTATCAATTTAAAGGCCACTGAGTTCTTTAATAAAATGGCCACTCCTCCTCTTTTTTTTGAGTCATTAGCAAAAAAGGTGTGTTGGAACCTTGGATCTGTGGAAAGAAGGTGGGTCTCCTGAATGCACGCTATATCACCGTTAGATGCCTTCACCTCTCTCCACATCATTGACCTTTTTGCTGGGGAGTTGAGTCCGTTCACATTAATAGACAATATCTTAATTCTCATATTGGAGCCGCAGGGGGGTTTGAATTCCTAGGAATGCCATCAGGGATGAGAGGGGCTAGACCAGCAAGGAATTGAGAGAAATTTCCAAAAAAAATTAAGGAACATTTGTGAGAAGAGGAACAAAAACAAAAAGTTCCAACAACACCGGTTTGCCCCGAGTAGGGTGCCCGGTGTATAACCGCTTGCCATAGGCGAGAACATCAGGGGGGCTACGTGACATCCCGTGTCACAGGAGCAGGGACAGCAGGTGCCATAAGCAGGAAGGAGTCCCAGCTAAGCTGCTGACCATTCAGGGTTAATCCTGTCTGGAGGGCCTCTTTGATTCTCCCGCCCACCAGGGTTTGGTGGGTGGGCTATTCCCCAGTCATCCAGCAATTTGCCCAGCTGAGAAGGAGTATGACATATGTGAGTGCCTCCACCTTTGAAAATTATCATCTTCACCGGAAAACCCCACTTGTACTTGATGTCTTGATCTCTAAGGAGTTTAGAAAGGTGGGCAAATTCTCTTCTTTTATTAAGAGTTGCAGCAGAAAGATCTGGGAAGATTTTTAGTCCCATGAAAGTGTCTGGCAGGGCTGGATTTCCCCTCAGTGTGTGCAGCACAGCTTCTTTTGTTTTATAGAAATGAAGTCTAGCCAGGACATTTTTAGGCAGGGCTGGATCTATGCCTTTGGATTTAGGGACTCTATGAATCCTGTCCACTATCAGGTCTCTGGTGTCCCATCCAGGGAGTATAAGCTGCAGAAACTTGTGGAAGTATTCCTGGAGGTCTTTATCTGCTACTGATGAGAGAATCCCTCTGATTTTTAGGTTATTTCTTCGGGATCTGTCTTCTATATCACTGATTTTAAGTTTTAGTGCCTCCACCTCCTTTTCCAAAGCTGTGTTAGCATCTATCAGATTGTTATGTGATGTTGCAAATTCAGCCATTTTAGTTTCTACATGCTCTGTGAGATCACCCAGAGACCTGATTTTTTCCTTCAGCTCTCTTACTATTTCTCTGAGATCAGCCTGCAGGGAAGCCCTCAGCGTTTTCAGCAGAGATTGCATTGTTTCCTCTGTCAGAGGAATGCCTGTGCTGCCTCTCAAGCAGCCTGTATCTCCTTGT
>NC_134354.1:494722465-494869965 GCF_048569485.1 Anomaloglossus baeobatrachus
CTGTCTGTCTGTATGGAGGAGAGAAGACAGCAGCTGCAGAAGTACAAGGCTCAGCATGCTCCGTTCACTAGTGCATGCAGGAGAGCAGACAGCAGCTTCAGAACTACAAGGCTCAGCATACTCCATTCAGGACTGTATGCAAAAGTTTTTTGCCCCCCCAAAAAATGACGTGGGCTTCGCCATATTTTTTTATGCTAGCCAGGTACAGCAGGCAGGTACGGCTGCCCCCAACCCCCAGCTGCCTATTTGTACCCGGATGAGAACTAAAAAAATCGGGAAGCCCTTTTTTTTTAATTTATTTCATGAATTTAATGAAATAATTAAAAAAAAAAAATCGACATAGGCTTCGCCCCATTTTTATGTCCAGCCAGGTACAATTAGGTAGCTGGGGATTGGAATCCATAGCATAGGTTGGCCCAACCTTTCTGGGCACCTCTGCTGCGAATTGCAGTTCGCAGCCGCCCCAGAAAATGGCGCTTTCATAAAAGCGCCATCATCTGGCGCTGTATCCAACTCTTCCAGCAGCTCTGAAGCCGGGTGGCTTGCTGGGTAATAATGAGTTAATACTAGCTTTGTTTTACTAGCTAGTATTAAGCCAGAGATTCTTAATGTCAGGCAAGTTTGACCCGGCCATTAAGAATCTCCAATAAAGGGTTAAAAAAAAGACACCACAGAGAGAAAAAATACTTTAATAGAAATAAATACACAGACACACTTAGAGACTCCATGTTTATTTCTCCCTGTCAGCCCTCCACGATCCTGCTCTTCTGTCTTCTTTCTCCTTCAACCTATGCAGCTCTTCTACATCAGACAGCACTGCATGGGAGGAAGAACGTTGCTCCTCCGTGCAGTCTATTCACTCAGTGAGTAAGCAGAAGCTGCGTGCTGTAAGCGGTGACGTCACCACTGACAGGCGGGTTACCAAAGCAACGGTGCTCCGATCACGTGATTCCCGGTGCCGCAATTCACCGGCTGTGGCATCTAGTCCTTGCATGTGGGCTGACTCTGTAAAGAGCACCCACATGCATGGACGGGGAAGCCGACCATGTGCCAGAGCATTTTGCCGGTACACAGAGATGCTGGAACGATCACCGCGCACCGGAAAGATGCACTGACAGGACCTAGCATGATGTCTAGCCATGTGACCAGTCTGTAGCCAATGAGATAATAGACACGTGACTGGTCACATGCTATTTTGATGTCACGATAGGTCCTATCATCAGTGCTGGTTACCGGGAGGATGCAGTGATTATCGGAAGGAAAAGCGGCGTGAGACAGAGTGCAGGACGAGTCGCGGGAACCTGTAAGTGTTATTGCAATGTTTATTAACTGTATGTGTACATCTCTAATGTGTTTTTATGTGTTTGCCTCCCATTGTTTTCAATGGGGTTCGAGTGGTTCATCGAACGGGCCCTCCGTTCGACGAACCGAACCGAACTCGAACACCAGGGGGGTGGCTCATCTCTAATGGTGATACCTCATATGTGGTGGAAATAAACTGTTTGGGCATACAGAAGGGAATGAGTGCCATTTTACTTTTTGAATGCAAAATTTGCTGGAATTATTAGCGAACACATGTCACGTTTGGAGAGCCCCTGATGTGCCTAAATAGTGGAGCTCCCCCACAAGTGACCCCTTTTTCGAAAGTAGACACCTCAGGTAAAATATCTAGATAGCTGGCCGTATAATTGAAAAAATATATTTTTTTACTACAAATTGTTTTCTTAAACCCCAATTATACCATTTTAACAAGGGTATTATGACATAATGCACTATAAAAAATTTTGTGCAATTTTTTTTGAGTACGCCAATACCTTATATGTGGTTGATAACTATTTTTGAGGCACAGTGCAAAGGGAAGAAAAGAAGGAGTGCCATATTTGAGTTCAGATTTAGTTGAAATGGTTTGCGGGTGCCATGTCCCATTGATAAAGCCCCTAAGGTGCCTAAACAATGGACTTCCTCCACAAGTGACTTTATTTTATAAACTAAACCCCTCACAGGTTCACTCATCTCTACTCATGATGGGTAAATTCTGAAGAGCTTTGCAACCTTATTGTTGCAAAACATACTGGTGGCATTGGTTACATAATTTCTAAACTACTGAAGGTTTCAGTGAGTACTGTTGGGGCTATAATAGGGAATAGAAAGAACATCATTTCAACATAAACCAACTATAACCAGGTGCTCCCCGAAAAATTTCAGACAGAAGAGTGAAACTATATACCAACATGAAGTAATAAACATTTGTGAGATGTAAAGGAAATGATATATGATTTTCTAAATATTTAAAAAAATATGAATCTTAAAATTGTTGTGACGTGCATTTGTATTCAGCCCTTGTAGACTGATATCCTTATGTAAAATTCCGAGTGATCAATAGCGTCCAGAAGTCACCTAATTTGTATATTGAGGGCAACTGTGCATAATTTATTTTCAG
Organism: Anomaloglossus baeobatrachus; assembly: GCF_048569485.1. NCBI lineage: Eukaryota > Metazoa > Chordata > Amphibia > Anura > Aromobatidae > Anomaloglossus > Anomaloglossus baeobatrachus. Next base: position 494,724,906 of record NC_134354.1, read on the forward strand.
TATAACTACAGCTATTCTGTGAAGGCCTAAGAGGTTTGTTTGGAATACTATGGATTAACCCCTTCATGACCAATGACGGATCTATCTGTCATGGAGCGTGTGAGGTTGAGCCCCGCCCCCTGCCGTGGGCAGGTCGCAGTGATCCGCGCACATATCAGCTGTTTTCAACAGTTGACATGTGTGTCGGCATGTTACGAGTGGAATCGATTCCACTCACAACATTTAACCCCTTACATTTCGCTGTCAAAGTCTGGCAGCGAGTTGTATATGCCATTACTTTAACTTACCGCCGCCCCCACTGGAAGTCAAGTGTGTGATCACATGACTTTCAGTGGTTGCCATGGTAGCACAGGGTCATGTGATGACGCCTGTAGCTATCATGAGTCACTTTTGGTTTCACTCGGCCCGGAGCTGAATGAATCAGAAAGTGATCATATCTGCTGTTTATAGCTGTGTAGCTGTGATCAGCAGATAGGGCAGAGCGATTGGATTGTTGATCGCTATAGCCCCCTAGGGGAACTAGTAAAATAAAAAAAGTAAACAAAATGTTTTAAAAAATAAAAAATAAAAACCTAAAAGTTCAAATCACCCCCCTTTCACCCAATTGAAAATTAAAGGGTTAAAAAAAAAAAGTAAATATACACATATTTGGTATTGCCGCATTCAGATATGCCGGATCTATCAAAATATAAAATCAATTAATCTGATCAGTAAACGGCGTAGCAGCAAAAAAAATCCAAATGCCAAAATTAAATTTTTTGGTCACCACAAGTTTTGCGCAAAATGCAATAACAGGTGATGAAAACATAGCATATGCGCAAAAATAGTACCAATAGAAACATCAGCTCAAGATGCAAAAAATAAGCCATCACTCAGCCATAGATCCCGAAAAATGAGAATACTATGGGTTTCGGAAAATGGCGCAAAACGTGCGCCACTTTTATTGGACCAACTTGTGAATTTTTTTAACCCCCTAGATACAAGTAAACTTATACATGTTTGTTGTCTGCAAACTCGCACCAACCTCAGGCATCACATTGACATATAAGTGTTACCATATAGTGAACACGGTGAATAAAATATCCCAAAAACTATTGTGAGATCACACTTTTTATGCAGTTCTTCCACACTTGGAATTTTTTTGCTGTTTTCCAGTACACTATAGGGTAAAACTTATTATTTAATTTAAAAGTACAACTCATCCCACAAAAAACAAGCCCTCATATGGCAAGATTGAAAGAAAATTAAAAAAAGTTACGGCTCTCGGAAGAAGGGGAGCAAAAAAACAAAACGCAAAAATGGAAAACGCCCTGGGGCTGAAGGGGTTAAAAATCTTTTCCAAGGAGCATAACAGAAAGGTCAGAAATAAAGTTGTGAACAATAAAGCAGCATAGATTATAAAACAAATAGCCCAACCTCTCATGAAGCACTGTTCAATCCATCAATCCAAATGGAAGGAGCATAGCCCAACTGCAAATCTTCTAAGACAGATATCCAAGGTAGAAGAAATTGGGTTTTAAGTCGCGCTGAAATCACGGATTCCAATGTTAATATGATTCCTTTATTGTTTCTACAGGTCAACACGCTTCAGAGATATATCCATCTTCTTTGATCAGGACGTCAAAGGAACAATCATTGTTGTCAATCTTGCCATATAAGGGCTTGGTTCAATGAAACTATACGTTTTACCATATAGTGTACTGAGAAACAGCAAAACTATTATATCAGGCATTTCTGAATGTGGCGATTCATTTTTTTATTTTTTTAACTCTTTAATTTTCAATGATGAGTTGAACTTTTTAAAACTTAACATTTTTTTACTTTACTAGGTCCCCTAGGGGAGTATAAGGATCAGCAGTTTGATCACTCTTCCATTTTTCCAGATCACAACTACATAGCTGAGATCTGGAGAAAAGCAGCTCTCCTATTACAAACGGCAATCTGCCGGGTGTAAGGCTATGTGCCCACTGGGAAAGTGTCCTGCGGATATATCCATACATAGCCAGAAAACCGCAGCACAACTTTGTCTGTTTACATGCTGCGGTTTTATTGCGGAATGTCCTGCGGATATGCTGCGGGTATTCTGCATTGAGGATACAGTACCATGGCTTCGGTACTGCATGCTCAATGCAGAACAAGTGCTGGAGTGATCGGGGGTTCATACTTACCTCCATCACGCAGCACTTCACTCTCCGGCCGTGTCTGTCGGCACTTTGCAGGAGAAGGTGGGTGGGCCTGCACTAGCTTAGGCTGTCACATGACCGGAGCTTGTGCAGGCCCCACCCACCTCCTGCTCCTGGCTTCACCGCACTCCCCTGCACCGGAGGAAGTGACTCCAGTATCTTCCATCAAGGCAGGTAAGTATGGAATCCTACGGAGAAATCCACAGAAATAATTCACATGCTGCAGATATTTCCGCAGGGAAATTTTCATTATTTCCGCTGTGGAAAAAAATGCAGCATGGGCACAGCACTCCCCAAAGGCCATAGAAATGGCTAGGGACTCGCTGTACTATGGATTTTTGAAAAATCCGCGGAATTTCCGCGAAAAAATCCGCAAATTTTCCGCAGCGTCGGCACATAGCCTAAGAGGAAGTGACTCATGATAGCTACAGGAGTCACCATATGACCCTGTGCTACAATGGCAACCATTGGAAGTCTCGTGATCACGTCACATGACTTCCCATGGCGCTGGGTAAGGTAATGCTTACCGCGGTGTGCTGTTACATCTCACTGATATAATTTGACAACGAGATTTAAGGGGTTAATAGGCTCGGGTGGAATCTGATTCCTCTCGCACATAGCAATCATACGTCAGCTGTTGAAATCAATTGACATGTGCACAGATTGCCCCGGACTGCCCACGGCAGCATGTGGGGATTATAGTGACACAATCCATGACATACCCAGTATGTCATGTGTCGTGAAAAGGTTAGTAGCCAAATTAAAGTTCCAACCTAAATCCCATTGAGAGTCTATAGCCAAACCTTTAAATTGCTATTCACTGTTGCTCTTCTAAACGGGAAGCTAATCTCCTTATGGAGACTGACATCATTCCAGCATGCCAGTGGTGAGGAGACTTTAAGTCGCAATTCTCCTCTGGGAGATATGCAAATTGTCTTTTCAGTGAAGAAGTAGACAAACTCTAGTACCACCTATTAGAGGTAGCAATTCTAAAAGTCAAAAATAACCCTGTAACAAGCCTTAAAGTCTTCTCACCAGTGGCATGCTGGAATGGTGTATCAGTCTCTACAAGGAGAAAAGCTTCCCCTTTAGACCCCGTCTTAGCCTCTCATACAGCCAGATCAGATCTCATACTTTGCACTGATGAGAAACAACCATTTGGAAACACCATGTCTGCAAATTGTGGTTCTGATGTGGCATAAATCTAAGTCATATGACAAGGCTCATTAAAGGGCCACTTTTGACTTTTACAATTACTACCTCCAATAGGTGTCACTAGACTTCATTTACTTCCTCACTGAAGAGACAATTTTCATATTTCCCAGAGGAGCATTGCGGGCTAAAGTCTCCTCACCACTGGTATGCTGGAATGGTGCCGTCTTAGCCTCTCATAAAGCCAGATCAGATCTCACACTTTGCACTGACGAGGAACAACCATTCCAAAACACCATGCCTGCAAATTGAGGGTTTGATCTGCCATAAATTGTAAGTTATTTGACTCATTAAAGGGTCACTTTTGACTTTTAGGATTGCTACTTACAATAGGTGGAACTAGAGTTCGTCTACTTCCTCACTGAAGAGACAATTTTCATCCAATCTCACAGGGCTAGATATATTTTTCAAAGAAGAGTAGGCAACAATTTCAGCCTCTAGATATACAAAGCTGGTAGAGACATACCCCAAAAGACTTGCAGCAGTGATTTCAGCAATAAGTAATAAGAAATGTGGAAAAGTTTAGAGGTTATAAATACTTTCTCAAGGCTATGTATATACACAGTGTCAATGCCATCAGATTGTTTTTTCTTTTTGGCATTAATACATGTCTTTTTGGGATTTATTTTATGTCGGTGATTTGTAAAAATTTATTTTGTGAGGGATAAAATTAAGAAAATGTGTCCCATTTTAGCATATGGCAATTAATTTGGCTGTTTTTTAAATCTTAGCATGAAAGAACCATTCCATCATCTTTTTTTATTGCACCACTGAAGTGGTGATTTAAATGTAAAGCCAGCATCACACGCTACAATATATCGGGCGATATGTCATCAGGGTTACGTCGCTAGTGACGCACATCCGGCATCGTTTGACATTCCGTAGCGTGTGACAGCTACAAGTGACTGTTAACGAGCAAAAATACTCACCTTATCGTTGCTCGTTGACACGTTGCTCATTTTCATAAAATTGTTCCTCCTTCTGTGCGCTGGTTGTTCATCATTCCCGAGGCAGCACATGTTGCTCCGTGTGACACCTCGGGAACGACGAACTGCAGCTTACCTGCGCCGCCGGCAATGCGGAAGGAAGGAGATGGGCGGGATGTTACGTCCCGCTCATCTCTGCCCCTCCGCTTCTATTGGGTGGCCACTGTGTGACGTCGCTGTGACGCCGAACGTCCCTCCTCCTTCAGGAAGAGGATGTTCGCCGCCCACAGCGAGGTCATTGAGGAGGTAAGTACGTGTGACGGGGGTTTAACGACTTTGTGCGCCACAGGCAACAAATTGCCTGTGACGCACAAACAACGGGGGCGGGTGCGATCGCTCATGTGATCGCACGATATATCGGCGCGTGTGACGCCGCCTTAAGTCCTCTGTCCCCTTTATTATACTCAACTTCCAGTGGCTTCAGCTTCTCTCATTGTCTCTTTGTTCAGTCTTGGCGATTTGTAACCTGCCAGTGCACTGCAGTATTTCATGGTGCACACCAGAAGTCATAACACATTACATCTCATGAGAGCCTTATTCTGGCCTCATTCTGAGTCTAAGGCCCCCTTCACACGTCCGTGAAAAACACGCACATGTGTTACGGGCCGTTTTTCGGGTCCGTGTCCCGTTTTCGTGTCCGTTTTTATGGTCCGTGTGGCACCTGTGTGAATTGCGTATGCTAGCCGTGTTTGTGTGCAGAACGTCCGTGTGTGCGTGTGGAATTAACGTGTATGTGTACGTGGAATGTCCATGTGTGTGATGCACAATGTCGTTTATAAATGTCGGCTGACAGCAGACAGAGTTGCGCGATGAGAATGAACTCGGGTGAACTTCACCCGACTTCATCCTCATACCGCGGCTCTGTCTGTGTCGAGTACTGATTAGCGGTCACCTGTGAAGGATTCACCGGTGACCGCTAATCCCCCGAGTGACTGAAGTTTCCCCCCCTCTCTCATACTCACCGTTCCTTGATCCCCGGCGCGGCGCTGCACGGCATTCACACTGCTGCGGCGGCTTTTACTATTTTGAAAAAGCCGGCCGCTCATTAAACAATCTCCTATTCCCTGCTTTCCCCGCCCACCGGCGCCTATGATTGGTTGCAGTGAGACACGCCCCCACACTGAGTGACAGGTGCCTCACTGCACCCAATCACAGCAGCCGGTGGGCGTGTCTATACTGTGCAGTAAAATAAATAAATAAATAATTAAAAAAAAACGGCGTGCGGTCCCCCCCAATTTTAATGCCAGCCAGATAAAGCCATACGGCTGAAGGCTGGTATTCTCAGGATGGGGAGCTCCACGTTATGGGGAACCCCCCACCCTAACAATATCAGTCAGCAGCCGCCCAGAATTGTCGCATACATTATATGCGACAGTTCTGGAACTGTACCCGGCTCTTCCCGATTTGCCCTGGTGCTTTGGCAAATCGGGGTAATAAGGAGTTAATGGCAGCCCATCTGGATCCAGTGACAGCGGGTAACCTCAGTGACAGATCAGCTGATCGCGCGGCTGTCTTCATTAGCTGCGTGGAGGTGACCGGAGCGGCGGTGTCTTCTGCAGCTCCTGTCACCTCCATGTAGCAGCGCTGGATGCGACGCTGGACCATCCTGGATGACGCCGGACATGGAGGGATTTTTCGGGCTGATTAAATTGTTGAACCAGGGTATATGTGTGTGCTTTTTATTTCTAATAAAGGATTTTTTCGGGTGTGTGTGTTTATTTACTGTCACTTACAGATTAATCATGGAGGGTATCTCATAGACGCCTGACATGATTAATCTAGGATTTAGTGGCAGCTATGGGCTGCCATTAACTCCTTATTACCCCGATTTGCCAAAGCACCAGGGCAAATCGGGAAGAGCCGGGTACAGTTCCAGAACTGTCGCATATAATGTATGCGACAATTCTGGGCGGCTGCTGACTGATATTGTTAGGGTGGGGGGCTCCCCATAACGTGGAGCTCCCCATCCTGAGAATACCAGCCTTCAGCCGTATGGCTTTATCTGGCTGGCATTAAAATTGGGGGGGACCGCACGCCGTTTTTTTTTAATTATTTATTTATTTATTTTACTGCACAGTATAGACACGCCCACCGGCTGCTGTGATTGGGTGCAGTGAGGCACCTGTCACTCAGTGTGGGGGCGTGTCTCACTGCAACCAATCATAGGCGCCGGTGGGCGGGGAAAGCAGGGAATACGAGATTGTTTAATGGGCGGCCGGCTTTTTCAAAATAGTAAAAGCCGCCGCAGCAGTGTGAATGCCGTGCAGCGCTGCGCCGGAGATCGGGGAACGGTGAGTATCAGAGAGGGGGGGAAACTGACCGACAGACTGTGAGAGAAGGACAGACAGACAGAGAGACCGACAGAGAGACCGACCGACGGACTCAGGGAGATTGACGGACATACACAGAAATAGAAAGAATAGCCGACATCACTAGAAATAAAAACACCAAACGGACACGGACTATAGGTAGATGCATACGTGTTTACTAACGTGTGTGCACATACCCATAGACTTTCATTGTGTCCACGTGTGCGTGCTCCGTGCAGATAACGGACATGCATCCGTGCAAAACGCAAACACATACGGATCACGGACACGCACACATGGACATAATGAAATAACGCACGTGTGACCACAATCATAGATTAACATTGGTGCACGTTTGGCCGTGTCTCCGGTATATACGGAAACGGACCAAACACGCACGTGTATCACGGACGTGTGAAGGGGGCCTAAGACTGTGTGCGCACTTTGCTTTTTTTCATGCGTTTCTGCAGCATTTTGAACTGCAGCGTTTTAATGCCAAAATGCTTGCGTTCTGATTTTCAAGCAAAGTCTATGGGAAATAGGGATTTCTTGTGCGCACAATGCTGTTAAAAACGCTGCATTTCAGTTGCAGAAAATTTGTCAAAATCTCTGCATTTAATGAAGCAGCATGTCAATTATTTTTGCCATTTTGGCAGCGTTTTGCTAACATTGGAGTCAATGAGAAGTTTCTAAATGCAAAACTATTTGCAATCACTAATGGAAAGGCGATTTGTGGCAAAGAGCTTTTCCTACACTGCATGCCTCTGCATTATGCCTATTCTAAATTATCGCCCTCCTATCAATATGAAGTATCTAAAATTAAGCCCCCTAGCTAAGCTAACTATCTGTCTAGAAGAAGAAGCACCATCCCTGAGCTGTAGCAATCACAAAATGACAACGCATGTTTGTATACAGAGGGACATGTGACTTAGGCAATCACTGACACAAACCCTTGTGTCTGAATGTTATGGGTATTTTATGCACCCTGATTGGCTGCCAGAACATCCACATATAAAATTTAGAAAAAAAAAGTCCGCTGCTCCTCTGACCTCTCCCCACTCCCTCCCCTTATCAAACACGTCACCCTGCTCATTATACAGCACCACTATCCTAGCCAAAGTGAAAATAAGGTAGAAGAAAAAAGACAAGTCCTTACACGTCTATGGGGACAAAAAAAAAATATAAATTTATGTCTCTGGGAAGAAGGGTAGTAAAAAATGTAAACGTAAAAAATGATATTGGCAGAGTCGTAAAAGGGTTAGTGAAGGGACATGGAGGGGTAAGACATGCCAAACTCATTAACAGTAGAACACCACTCATTCAATTTCACATCCTGTGGCTTGTGCCTTGCCAAAATTTCTTCTCGAGTCAGGAATTGTCCAGTCAGTTACATCAATAAGTTCCATCACCACTCATGCAATGTACATTTTGGCAGAGCTGGCTAGGACTGGTGTGAAAACTCAAACATTTTTGAGTTTTGCGCAACTTTGAGCTGTGCAAAAAATGTAAGTCTTTTCACAGTGTTTTACACCACAAAACTAGTGTAAATACTTTGATATATTGGTCCCATTGCTTTGATTTTTTTTATAGTTTGACAATTTTGAATGGCAGCTGCATTTCTATGAAAACACAGCATCCTCTAGCCATGATGTTTTTCTTTTTGGTGTATTTTAAATGTTCTTCAATTCTTTTAACTAATGTTATAGGAATGGGGAGCAAAAATTCAAGCCTATTAAAACAATTGTAAAACTAAGTCAAACTATAAATAAAAAACTAAACATTTGTTAAATAAATAAATAAATGACCACTTTCTGCATGGTTGATTTTCCTCTTTCCTGAACCACAAGCTGTTTTGGTCTCTGTCCAAATGCTGATGGTTCTTTTGTCTTTTCTTTCCTTTCCTAAGTATGCTTTTATTTCAGGTGCCTCCACTTTCCTATTTAGTTTTGTCCTATCAGTCTTTGGAGGCCCAATATATACTCACCTTGCACCAGACATCTTTGCTGGCTACATTTTCAGCTGGATAGTTGGTTGGAGTTCCAGCTCTTCAGCTAGGGGTTTATCATGCATGTTAAATCCAACTTGTTTTCCTTGCATCAAATCTGTGAGTGATTCCACTCCTGGTACCCCTTCCATTTATCTTAGTTTGGGTGTATTGGAGATTTCTCCTATTCCATTTGTTTCTGGATTCTTTTTATTTTCCTCTGTTTGTCCTGGGTTACTATGTGAACACATACCTAGGCATGTGTCTTATTCTGTAAACAAAATTCCAGAAAACCATGCTAAAGAAGATCCCGGGGGTCCCAAATGTCTGAGGACCACACGGGTGGCACAAACTCATGATTACACATAAACAAGGAGAACAAACGAGTTTCTAAAGTGCAAAGTGTACATATTTATTCACAATGGTGGTGACACAACTTGTAAGTATTAGTAAAAGTATAAAACCTGGACCGCACCAGGAATTGCATCCATGTCGACAAAAAATCACAACTGTTGGAACAATCAACTGCATGTAACATTCAGATTTTCTGTGTAAGGGAATAACACTGTCCCATATGCGGCAGAATTGCAGCACGTTCACCACATGTAAGGCTTAAACTGCATAAGGGCCACACATGATATACAGTGTACACTATTACAGTAGTATTCAGACAATAGCAGTTTACACAAACAAGCAATACATGGTATGACAAGATTGCTCCACCTAAGGAGGTCCAAAAGATTTACCCTCATATAGTGTCACTCCTCTGGTTCAGGAGTCTAGCCCTTAATTGCCAAATACGGTACAACATGTATTATGCAATATAATATACATGAAAGTCACTGTGATTACATTAAACCATAATATGGCAATATTGAGGCAATTAATAATGACCACCTAATGAACAATCCAGTAGAGATGGACATTTGAAGAGGTTAAAGGACCTAAAGGGGTTCATACGCTTTCCCTAGTGGGTTGTCACTTCAACATGTCAGAAGTCATACCCTGAGTTGCTGATACGAGTCCAACACATAAATGACAGATGCACACCGATGGTCCAGGATCGTGGTCCCCAGGCTGCCCGACGTACGTTGCGATTGAAGCGTTCTTTATCTTCTTCAGGGGGAGGGGGTGCCATGGTGTACGTCCCAAAATTGCCGGTTTTTAAATGGTGGCGCCAATTTGCCTGCGCATGCGCGGGAGCTATGGCGACGCGTCCTCCGCTCCCGCGCATGCGCACATTGGTGTGACGGCGTCGCATCACGCGAGAGCTGCCGGACGGATCTGCGCATGCGCCGTTACGTGATTTCCGGGTGCGGAAATTGGCGCCACCATTTAAAAACCGGCAATTTTGGGACGTACACCATGGCACCCCCTCCCCCTGAAGAAGATAAAGAACGCTTCAATCGCAACGTACGTCGGGCAGCCTGGGGACCACGATCCTGGACCATCGGTGTGCATCTGTCATTTATGTGTTGGACTCGTATCAGCAACTCAGGGTATGACTTCTGACATGTTGAAGTGACAACCCACTAGGGAAAGCGTATGAACCCCTTTAGGTCCTTTAACCTCTTCAAATGTCCATCTCTACTGGATTGTTCATTAGGTGGTCATTATTAATTGCCTCAATATTGCCATATTATGGTTTAATGTAATCACAGTGACTTTCATGTATATTATATTGCATAATACATGTTGTACCGTATTTGGCAATTAAGGGCTAGACTCCTGAACCAGAGGAGTGACACTATATGAGGGTAAATCTTTTGGACCTCCTTAGGTGGAGCAATCTTGTCATACCATGTATTGCTTGTTTGTGTAAACTGCTATTGTCTGAATACTACTGTAATAGTGTACACTGTATATCATGTGTGGCCCTTATGCAGTTTAAGCCTTACATGTGGTGAACGTGCTGCAATTCTGCCGCATATGGGACAGTGTTATTCCCTTACACAGAAAATCTGAATGTTACATGCAGTTGATTGTTCCAACAGTTGTGATTTTTTGTCGACATGGATGCAATTCCTGGTGCGGTCCAGGTTTTATACTTTTACTAATACTTACAAGTTGTGTCACCACCATTGTGAATAAATATGTACACTTTGCACTTTAGAAACTCGTTTGTTCTCCTTGTTTATGTGTAATCATGAGTTTGTGCCACCCGTGTGGTCCTCAGACATTTGGGACCCCCGGGATCTTCTTTAGCATGGTTTTCTGGAATTTTGTTTACATATTGATTGTTTCTGTGTTTTTCACAGCTCATACCAGAACCAGCATGAATTTTAGGGCCAGAGACAACACCTGGCTCTCCATATTGGATGATGTCATGAAAAATGATGGTGACCTTACCAGTGGGGTGGTTGGTGCCCACTCGGATGATGTCCTTATTCACAAGTATAAAGATCTTTCCAAAAAAAGAATGAAGCTGTGGTGGAATCGGGCGTTTTTGAATAAATATATGGAAAGGGACTTGGTCCCTAGGGGCCTTAGGGTACAAGTGTTCCCGTCCTTCCCTGTTGAGGATGATGAATTTAAAACCAAATGGGAAGCATTAGCACAAACCTGTTCAAAGGGGTTTCTTGCCCTGTTGAGTGATCATAATTCCCGTTCCTTGACCCAAATTGAAAGTGAATTGGAATCTCTGGATAAAATGATCACAGATAAGTGTGATACTTCAACCATAACTCGATTCAACTCAGAGATGGAAAAAGAAGTAGAGAAATGGGAGAAGGAAATTAAAATATATAAAATTAAAAAACTCAACAGGGATTTATTAGATTATTCATCTAACAAGGCATACAGATGGAAAATGGAACACACAAGAGGGCGTCAGTTTACTCGTCACGGTAAGAACCAACGTTCCAGATCTACATCTTTGATATCTCAGACCTCGGGCGAAGGGTCCTCATCCGGGGCATCGGAGAGCTCCAACATACCTGTAGAAACAGTGGGTGACCGTGTCAAACAACGCAATCGACAATTTGTTCCCCTTGGCAAAAATAAAAAACAAGCGAATAAACTACAGGTAATTAATTTATCTGAACGTATCCTTTCCGGTGCTCAGATTGAGGTCCTCTCCCGAGGCCTGACATTTGCTCCATCTAACTCTTTCCATCTTGTTACAGCCTTGAAAGATGTTAATCTATTTGCACGAAAATTAATTCTAAAAAAACTTTTTCACAAGAAGGACTCTGTGACGGATAGCCAAGTTGAAAGGGAAGCCATCAAAAACCTGGAAGAACTACTCCAGGAGCAAGAGGCTCCGTCAACAGGTGCGTTTCCCCAATCTCTTTTACCTAGATCTACAAAGTTCCCCCCTTTCTCATTGTGCCCTGCGGTAGATATATTTGTAAGGTTAGTCAGTGAGGACTTTAGGAAAATTGACACCAAACGGAGACGTGATAATCTCACCTATAAACAGAGACAAGCCCTCACTGAACTACAGGGTTACTCTGATATTGTTATAAAACCTGCTGATAAAGGGGGGAACATTGTAATCATGTCAGTTGAAAAATATGAGAGAGAGGTGCTAAGACAGTTGCGTGAAAAGGCAACATATATGAGGCTCCCATCCAATCCCCTAGAGAAATTTGGTAGTGAACTTGCGGTGATCCTTGACCGGGCCCTTGAGATCGGATTGATTAATAAAAAAATGTATGATGGACTTTGTAGGCAGTGCCCTAAAATACCGACCTTCTACATCTTACCAAAGATACACAAAGATGCCGTCAATCCGCCTGGGCGCCCGATCGTGTCCGGCATAGAGGGAATGTGCGACCCCATATGTAAATTCATTGATTACTACCTTCAACCTATGGTGGAAACACTTCCCTCTTATGTCCGTGACACGACGGACGTCCTAAGGCGCATTGACGGTATCTTTCTAGAGGATGACATGATTATTGTCACTGCTGATGTAGAAGGTCTGTATACATGTATTGCACATGAAGATGGGTTGAGAGCTGTCCGCTTCTTCTTGGAAACATCCGGTCGGGGTGATGACATGGGTGAATTGATCTTAGAGCTGCTCCACTTCATCCTGACACACAATTTTTTTGTGTTTAAAGATTATTTTTATTTACAGAAGCGCGGCACTGCCATGGGCGCGGCCTGTGCGCCTTCGTACGCCGGCCTCTTTCTGGGGTACTGGGAGAGGCTGGTCTTTGGTGACGGAGGTGTGGGGGCCTCAGCCCATGTGCAGTGCTGGTATCGCTTCATTGATGATATTCTTTTTGTGTGGCAGGGTCCGGTGGAGCAGCTTGATCGATTCATGGGGCAACTAAATAAGAACAAATTTAACATCAAACTCACCTATAAATGCAGTAGTCGCACGATTGACTTCCTGGACGTCAAAATTACGGTTGATGACAGGGGGTCAATCCAGACTGATGTTTTCCGCAAGGATACATCGGTCAATGCGCTACTGCATGCGTCCTCTGCCCATAATCCATCTACCATTCGTGCCATTCCGACCGGCCAATTCCTTAGAATGAAGCGGATATGCTCCTCTGATCATGGTTTTGAAACTCAGTCATCCGACCTCAGGGCCCGGTTTTTGGACAGGGGCTACAGCAATAGAACCATTAAACATGGTTATCACAGAGCCAAGATTACCCCGAGGGCAAAGTTACTGGCCCAGGCCCCCAAAAAACAGGAAGCCCATGATCCAGTGATACGGTTCATTGGCACTTATAACGAAAGGTGGAACACGATGCGTGAGATAATAAATAAACACTGGTCGGTCTTATTGACCGATCCAGTGTTGGCCGATAACCTCTCAGGCCGCCCATCAATGACATCAAGGCGAGCTAAAAATCTGAGAGACCTTTTGGTTAGAAGCCATTATGTTCCTCCCAAAAGTACCATCTTTGGCTCTAGGGGACCACTACAGGGTTGTTTCCCTTGTGGTCATTGCCTTGCCTGCAGAAATGTCATTCGTAGCACACAATTTTATTCCTCTGATGGCAATAAAACTTATAATATCAAACAGTATATCACGTGTGGCACTACACACGTGGTATATTTTGCCACTTGCACTTGCCCCCTGACCTATGTGGGGCTCACATCACGTGAGCTCCGCATTAGGGTAAGGGAACACGTTAGAGACATTTCTGCAGCCAGGGCAATAATAGATACCACACTTTTAAAAACACTGCCAAGGCATTTTAAGTCTCACCACTCCTGCGACCCCTCACAGTTACAAATTAGAGGTATTGATGTGATAGATGGGGGGATCAGGGGTGGTGACCTTAGAAAGCGATTGGCACAATGTGAAACAAAATGGATTCTCACATTGAACACCATGACACCTATGGGCCTTAATGAAACCGTCAGTTATGCTCCATTCTTGTGAATTAACATGCGCCCCTTCCTACCAAGCTCAATTATGACATCCTCCGAGTGACCATTAGTACCCTACTGTAATTCTTGTTCGTGTTTTTTTTATTATTGATTTTAATTTTATCTCTGGTCCTGTTGTTCTAATGCCGGTTTTTCTTATTTGGATTTTTCCTTTGTTATAGGCAAAATCACTATATAATTATATGGATTTCCTAGAAAACTCCTTGTGTGGCACCACTTTAAATTGTGAAGTAAATGTACATCCTTATAGCATGTAACTTACCCGCTCCCGGCACTCATGTGCGCATGCCCAGGTCCTCTGCATCTCTCCGTGTTGTTGCCGCTGTCTGTTGCCTGCGCATGCGCGGGAGCTATGGCGACGCGTCCTCCGCTCCCGCGCATGCGCACATTGGTGTGACGGCGTCGCATCACGCGAGAGCTGCCGGACGGATCTGCGCATGCGCCGTTACGTGATTTCCGGGTGCGGAAATTGGCGCCACCATTTAAAAACCGGCAATTTTGGGACGTACACCATGGCACCCCCTCCCCCTGAAGAAGATAAAGAACGCTTCAATCGCAACGTACGTCGGGCAGCCTGGGGACCACGATCCTGGACCATCGGTGTGCATCTGTCATTTATGTGTTGGACTCGTATCAGCAACTCAGGGTATGACTTCTGACATGTTGAAGTGACAACCCACTAGGGAAAGCGTATGAACCCCTTTAGGTCCTTTAACCTCTTCAAATGTCCATCTCTACTGGATTGTTCATTAGGTGGTCATTATTAATTGCCTCAATATTGCCATATTATGGTTTAATGTAATCACAGTGACTTTCATGTATATTATATTGCATAATACATGTTGTACCGTATTTGGCAATTAAGGGCTAGACTCCTGAACCAGAGGAGTGACACTATATGAGGGTAAATCTTTTGGACCTCCTTAGGTGGAGCAATCTTGTCATACCATGTATTGCTTGTTTGTGTAAACTGCTATTGTCTGAATACTACTGTAATAGTGTACACTGTATATCATGTGTGGCCCTTATGCAGTTTAAGCCTTACATGTGGTGAACGTGCTGCAATTCTGCCGCATATGGGACAGTGTTATTCCCTTACACAGAAAATCTGAATGTTACATGCAGTTGATTGTTCCAACAGTTGTGATTTTTTGTCGACATGGATGCAATTCCTGGTGCGGTCCAGGTTTTATACTTTTACTAATACTTACAAGTTGTGTCACCACCATTGTGAATAAATATGTACACTTTGCACTTTAGAAACTCGTTTGTTCTCCTTGTTTATGTGTCTTGTTCTCTAGTTATGTGGATTTCATTTTTCTGTCATCCCAGTTCTTATTTTGCACATTGACTATAATTAGGGTGCAATTAGGAACAGTCAGTCAGTTGATGTTGAGTGGGGGCACCATTGTGTATTCTTAGGGTGCCAACCTCCAAGGTCAGACAGAGACAAATCAGGGTCAGATAAGGAATTAACTTAGTCCGAACAAGGACGTGTTCGTCACAGGTTTTGTCACGATGACTATGGGTATAGCAGGAAACTGGGGCACCTTAGCTTTCCCTCAGGCTAGGGGCCCTATGTTATTCCTAGTTCCAGGGATACCTCTAAGGGTGGGGAAACCTGAGTCTCCTTTCTGGCCCTGCTCCTGAGCAGCCCCGATCTTACAACCCCCCCCCAGTGGGACCAGAAGAGGAGTGGGATTAAAGCTACAGCAATAGACAAACAGGAGAAACCAAAACTCTGTCAGACAGCACATGCTCAATGAGGTATAAAACAGTAAAAGATAAGAAGAAAAAAGAGCAGGGAGGAAACAACAAGATGATATGTAAATTCCATAACCACTCCAGGCAAAAAGCAACACTTTCCAGATAGTCTGGGACACCAAAACACACCGACCAACACAGTATAATCTATAGCTGGCATGGGTAGAAGATTTCCTCAACCTTAAGTTATGAGAGGAGCAGATGTAATTGTCTTCCTAACAACATGTGATCTGAACAGCCTAACAAGCAGGCTGGCAGAGGTTAACTCTTGCTAGCCTGACTATGACTGAGCGTGCAGCAGTTCAATGCCCTAGTATGCCTGTGTTGATCAGAGACACTAGAGAAACCATCAGGTGGCATGTCATAATCTGGAATGTGAACAGAGCCTGACGCCGCCATGACAGTTGGCGAAGTTCGTATAAAATTCCGTGTGACAAGTGTTGTGTTTCTCCTATTTTTTGTATTTGACCCATGTGAGTGCGCGGGCACAGTTGTAACAGTAAATAAATATTCACATATCCAACATATAAGTCTATCCTCATTATACACGTTAGACTATCTACTACACTACCAAACTTCAAACGGAACCTGAAAACTCATCTGTTCAGAAATGCCTATAACCTTCAATGACCCCATTGCCCCACCACCGTGCGGAGCCGCCGCCCCACCACCGTGCGGAGCCGCCGCCCCACCACCATGCGGAGTCGCCGCCCCACCTACTGTCTCCTCCCCAAAATCCTTTAGAATGTAAGCCCGCAAGGGCAGGGCCCTCTTCCCTCTGTACTAGTCTGTCTATTGAAAGTTGTATATGTATTCTGTATGCAACCCCCTTCTCATGTACAGCACCATGGAATCAATGGTGCTCTATAAATAAATAATAATAATAATAAATTGAAATTACACCCAAATCTAGACAGCAGGGTTATGTTACATAAATATGTTTTATATATATATATATATATATATATATATATATATATATATATATATATATATATATTTATTTATGTTTGAGAGTTGAGCTTCTAACCTGTAAGTATTCTTTGATTTGCTAAAATGCAATGATTAATTTTTGTAAAAACCATCTATGATATTGTGGCCTCACTTGATCTACAGGGAAAATAAGAGGCATAAAAGCTATGTTGTTAAAATGCTGAAGACAACAGTATTTTCAATAGTGTATTATAAGTCCGCAGAGTGGTTCTTACAGTTAGTCTTCTGTCAGTGTAGTTCCATCTTCTAATAAATCAATTTGTGTTATGCAATGACTCCTGTCTCCTGTGAGTCTTTTCCTCTCTCACGTACAACAGAAAACCATTGCCTCAAAGGGACCTTTTAGTTATTACATGAATTGAGATTAAATCAGGACTAAGTGAAAACTGTTCAGATTAAATTGAACAGATGTAACTTCTCAGGTAATAAGGTGACTTACGATTTTCAAGGATATGAGTTACTGTACTTTATTCCGTTGTTTCTTCTATTACTAGATGATATTTTTTCTTCTGTTTTTTTTTTACTGTTAGATCATTTCTTTAAAAGTAGCCTAAATAAATCAGTGAATTTACTCCCACCCCATAAGTACTACCAATCTACCGATAGCAACCAAAGATAAATAATCAATGAAATGTTTTGTTTGTTTTCTGTGAATATGCATGATATGCTCACATATTATATACTGCAGATGAAGGATATATATATATATATATATATATATATATATATATATTAATTATATACTCTGAACATCTATAATAAACAGGTGGATAGATAGATAGATAGATAGATAGATAGATAGATAGATAGATAATGTGAACAATGATGTGTACTTACAGCACCTGCTGGGTAGATACACAGTATGGGCAAAAGTTTTGGGACACTAACACATTACACCCACATACCCCTTTCATGACATCTCATTCTAAACCCATAAGCATTCATATCCAGTTAGTCCTCTGTTTGCAGCTAAAATAGCTTCCAATATTCTGGGAAGATGTTCCATAAGAATTTGAAGAGTGTCTATAGGAATTTTCACCCATTAATCCAAAAGAGAATTTGTTAAGTCAGACACTGATACTGCATGAGAGAACCTCACATGCAATCCCATTTTTCATCCAAAATGTGCTAGGTGAGATTGAAGTAAGGTCAAGATTTGTCTATCACTCTTCTATATTTAGAAATATTTCTTCATTCCACAATAGACTTTTCTACTACTACAGAGGTCATTGGTAGCATACTTCACACCCCTCCATCTGACGCTTGACATTATGCTTTTTCCCTGACATGTTAAAGGTACATATGTCCCTCTATATGCCTTGATTTTGGCATACATGTGATCTCCGTGTGCTATCCATGATAGTAAATGGAGATCAGGCACTTATACTCACCTTTCCATGCCGCTGCTGTCTGTTGTGCTGAAGTCTCCTGCAATGTTTAGTCCAGCCGCCACTGTCTCTCCTGTGCAGCTACTTCAAGGTCAGCCTGGAAGCAGGAGACAGTAGTGGCTGAACACAGCATCACTGAAGAAGGTGAGTTTAAAAAGCTTTTTATTTTAAATGAATGTGATTTTTCTGGTAGGTTTTTCACAGATCACACCATATTGTGGTCCGTAGGACATCAGTGATGCCAGAAAAAAATGAACTTGTCTCCATGCAGACCACATGGACCACATGTGCGCTGCACCGAAACATTTCAGAGAGAAATCACAGATGTGTGAGCAGACCCATTAATTTTATAATGGGTCTGTGTATGTCTGTGATTCTAGTACATATAAAAACTGCAACATATGTACCAGAATCACTGCTGTGTGAAGGGGGCCTTACCCAGTTTTGTGCTAATGTTAATTCCAGAGGAGGTTTGGAACATTACAATTATTGAGTCAGCAGAGTACTGATAAGGGCTCATTCAGACAATCGTTCCATCTGCCCTGTACAGTTTCTGTGTTTTTGCGGACCTACTGACAGGACCATCTTTTTAATGTCTTTTGTGTATGATCGGATGGCACACGGAAGCACTTCCGTGTGCATCAGTTCCGACAAAAAAATTGGATGCCGTATGTCCATTTTGTTATTATGGAACATGTCCTATTCTGTTCCGTAACAACGGACCATGACTCAATACAATTCAATGGGTCTGCAAAATCCCCGGAAGCGCCACGGAAGCACATCCGTGTGGCTTCCATCGGGTGCCCCTGCAGTCTGTGTCCAACTCCCACGCTAGTTCACAGATGCTTGCACTGCAGTGTGTCAGCATCTGCCCGCACTGCAGTGTGTCAGCACCAGGGCATTTGGGAAGAGCCGGGTAAAGTCCTGTGACTGTCACGTATAATGTATGCAGTAATTTTGGCCGACTGCTGGCTGATATTTTCAGGCTGGGGGCTCCCAATAACGTGGGTCTCGCAGCCGGAGAATACCAGCTAACAGCTGGTTGGTTCACGTTCGCCAATTTCAGACTTGATATGGGCCTTGGCTCATTCGCTTCGGGCCCGGCTATCCAAGCACTTTTCTCAAAAGTCAGCAATGTTCAGTAACTGTTCATTTGCATAAACCCCACTCCTGGTTCCATTGCAGCCATGGCAAGTATTGGCATGGCAGCGATTGGCCATTGAGATCACTGTAAACAAAAAGAAGCAAAAGGGTTAACGTATGACATACTTACCAAGTCTCCCAATAGCTGTACTTCCGGGGCTGTTCATTATGCCTGATACATATTCACTTCTGTCCCCAGCCACCGCCATCTCTGATTGGCTGCAGTTATACCCCATCCCCAAACTGCGACTGTGATTGATTGGGATCACAACCCTGCTTGAGGGTCTATTATATTGGGGTTTAAAATAAATAAATAAATAAGAAAGTGTAGAGTTCTCCCATCTATTGATACTGGAACAGATAACTCCCATGTATACAGACTGCAGCCCCCAGCCGTATGCTTATCTTGGCTGTGTATCAAAATAAGAAGAACCGCATGCTTCTTTTTTAAAATTATGTAAAAAAATAATTTTAAAAAATGGTGTGCAGTACCTCTTGTGTTTGATGCCCAGCCATGATAAAGACCAACAGCTGGGAGCTGGTATTCTCAGGCTCAGGAGACCCACACTTATTGGCCTCCCAGCCTAAAAATAGCAGATTATAGCTGTCCAGGATCGCTGCATCCATTAGATGCGACAGTCCTAGATCTTTACCAGCTCTTCCTGATTACCCTGGTACAGTGGCAATCGTGGTAATAATGGGTTAATCATAGTTCACAGCTGCCACTAAGTCCTAGATTAGTAATGGGAGGGTCTATGAAACCCTCATTACTAATCTGTAAGTGAAAGTAAATAAATACAAACACTGAAAAAATCCTTTATTTGAAATAGAAGACAAAAAAACTCCTTCTTCCACCACTTTATTAACCCCCAAAACACCCAGGTCCGACATAATCCATATAAGGTCCCACGACAATCCGGACTATGCTACATGTGAAGTGACAGTATGGCCATACAAGGTGACTGCATGCTGCATCTTCAGGCAGAGACTGAGCTGCAATAATCAGTGGTGACATCACTCAGGCAAGTTGTGTACACAGCTGGATGTTCTTAAGGCCTTCTACCTGTGACTGCAGGTAAACTGACCTCAGGAAACCTCAGTTAACTCAGTGACCTCACCCTCAGGTGAGGTTACAGAGTTCACAGACCTGAATCTCCTGGTAGAAAACTGTGATTTTTATGCCAAGAGCTGCAGATTTAGGGCTGACATTTTTACACCATATTCCTTCCCCCAATCTTAACCTCGTGGCAAAAAAAAAACCAAAACAGACCAAAACTGCATGTGTTATGATGTGGTTTTGATGGGGTTTTTTTTATAAGGAGGTGTAGATTGGGTGAAGGAATATGGTTTTAAAAATGTTAGCACCAAATCTGCATCTCTTGGCAAAAAAATGCTTTTGATGCCTTTTCAGTGCAATTTTCTTCCAAGGAGGTGCAAATTTGGTGCTTAATTGGCAACAGACTTCAACAACAAATTTGGACCTCCTGGGATAAAACCGCACCAAAATGGCTTCAAAACTGTTTTTGTGCATTTTTTGCCAAGACCTGCAAATTTAGTGCTGAAATATTTACAAAAAATGTATTTGTCCTACATATCTAATCTGGATTTCATACATCATTGTGTATGATGTTTAAGGATCATCATCGTATAGATGGTGCCAATTATATGGCGTATTTTTACATTAGATAATGTAGTTCCTTCACGCCAATCTAATCATTATGGCATTGTGGAGTAACTGTGCAGGCATGCTCTGTGCATTCCAAAACAATGCCTTAATATGATGTGTGTGTCTCACCGTGTTCATGTAACCCAGAGGTGGGGTTACTTGCGGTGAACATACATGACGTCAGGCGCCATTCTGAGCGGCCGGCATTTTTAAACAGCGTTATGCGGCGACTCGGGTGTGCAGCGTATTGAACACGCCCGCTGTTTACCAGAAAGTAAGTTGTAGTCACTTTGACTGGCCGTTGCTCTTTTGTATATTTGAATGGACACGTAATTTGTTTTATATGTACATGTTTTTACAACAGCATGTTTTTTTGTCCTGTGGAACTACAATGACCAGGATAACTTCTCAATCACTCCCCTGATGAAGTAAAGGAAACGCGTTGGGAGAAATCTGATGCTGTGAGAGGCTGATTTATTTTTGTGGGGATCCTGAGTCAGAATGATGAGGACCAGGTTATTCAGCCTTAGATACCAGATTTTCCAGCAACAGTAATTTTTGTGGGAAGAAAGGAACGTCATACTGGATGGGTGAGATTGTTCTTTCGTCCTACTTCCACTATGCACTATTGAGCATAATGATTTAAGCACTATTGAGCAGGATGATTTAACTGTCTCTGGTGACTGACATGTTGATGGTCTTTTGAAAAGGTAAGAATCGGTCATTTTTTTGGTGATTGTTGTTACCTTATGACAATAAGGTACCTATTTTTCATGTTGTGGTCTCTCTGTATGTTTGAGGTCATTGGAATAGTGACCTTTTTTAATTGAAATATTGTAATATTATTTATTCACATAGCTTTTGTTTATCTATTTTGGGGAATTGTCTCTATCCAGTAGCTAATTTCTGAAATATTTACACCATATTCCTGCACCAAATCTCCCCCTCCTGGCAAAAAATTGCATCACTATCGTATCAAACTCGCATGGTGTGTTGATGCATTTTGTTTTGCCAGAAGGTGTAGATTGGGTGGAGGAATAGCATGTAGAAATTTCAGCACCAAATCAGCATCTCTTGGCAAAAAAATGCAGTTTTCTGCAAGGAAATGCGGGTCTGTGAACTTAGTGACTCACCTGAGGTGAGGTTACTGAGTTTATTAAGGTCTCTTGAGGTCAGGTTACCTGCAGTCAAAGGTGGAGGGCTCTGTTAACTTCCAGTTGTGTCTGCAACTTACCTGAGTGACGTCCCCATTGACCACTGCTCAGTCTCTGCCTGAAGGTACAGCGTGCGGTCATGTTCTATGGCCACTCACTGTCACTTCAGATGTAGCAGAGCCAGGATCGTCATAGGACCTCAAGTGGATTACATTGGACCTTCAGGGATATTTGGAGGATTAAAAAAGGGGTGAAAGAGGGTGTTTTTTATCTTTTATTTAAAAGAAAGGATTTTTTGGTATTTGTGTTTATTTCTTTTCACTTAGAGATTTGTAATGGGGAGTCTCATAGACCTTCCCCATCATCAATTTAGGGCTTAGAGGCAGCTGTGAGCTGTGATTAAAGCTTTATTTCCCCAATTTCCACTGCACCAGTTCCAGATTGTCACATCTTAAGGAATGCGGCAATCCTAGGAAGTTGCAAGCTGCAATTTTTAGGCCTGGGGGGCCCAATATATATGGGTCTCCCCAGCTGAAGAATACCAGACTGTTGTGAATGTCGTCTGTGTGGGTGCTGTTCTGAAGCATTCATTCTCAGACAGACTCAGACAGGTGTTGGTGTTAATTGGGAATTGGGGAAGTTCTATTGCAGACAGGTCTAGTCTATATAGGAGAGAACTTTCTGCCGGCTAATGCCAGTTATAATAGTATGTTCCCTGTCTCTATTCTTGGCCTGGAGATTTGTCCTTTCCTGTATCCCTGAGCAAGACTTCGGCAGATAAGTTTTAGTTTTTGCCTTGCCTTCTGTTTTACACGTTAGGGTGTTGTTTTTCCTTGTTTTGCTGTGTATCTGTTTTCCTGCAGGTGCTAATTCTATCTTTCCTATCTGAGTATTGTGTTTTTCTATATCACCATAATATTTATATGTGGGGGGGCTACCCACTTCTTTGGGAACTGCTCTTAGGCAAGGTAGATTTCCTCATTTCATTCTGTGAGGCGTAGCTAGTTTCTCAGGGGTTGACGTAGCGTCTAGGATTTTAGGAATGCTCCACAGCTACTTCTAGTGTGGTCTCATAGTCAGGGGATTGCGGTCATTCCAGGTTCCAACTACTTTTGTTTCTTGGTGTTTTTTTCCCCTATGGGAGTTTTTTGTAATCTTCCACGGTTACCGGATCATAACAGTATAACCTGCCGACAAAAGAAAAAAGGTACTCAAAAGAAGGAAAAATATTTTTTTATCTCCATTTATTTTTCCTATTTTTCTTTGGGTACCATGGAAGATTTTTTTGTTGACATGGATACAAAGCAGTTGCTTGAGCGTGTTGAGTATCTCTCCTCTGAGGTCCAGGCAATTTCAGCTTACATTAGACAGAATCCTGTTTCAGAACCCAAAATTCCCATTCCTGAATTTTTCTCAAGGAATAGATCTAAATTTTTGAACTTTAAAAACAATTGTAAATTGTTTTTTTTGCCTTAAAACCTAAGTCCTCCAGGAGCCCCGTGCAGCAGGTTAAGATTGTCATCTCTTTGCTGCGTGGTGATCCTCAGGACTGGGATTTTTCATTGCCACCTGATGATCTGATTCTTGCTAATGTTGATTCCTTTTTCCAGGCCCTGGGATTGCTGTATGATGAACCCAATGTTGTTGATCAAGCAGAGAAAGCCTTGCTGGATTTGATCCAGGGTCAGGATCCCGCTGAAGTTTTTTGTCAGAAATTCAGAAAGTGGGCGGTCCTTACCCAGTGGAATGATGATGCTCTTGTGGCAATTTTTCGTAAGGGTCTCATGGATGCAGTGAAGAATGTTATGGTGGGATTTCCTACTCCTTCTGGTCTCGATGCCTCTATGACTTTAGCTATTCAGATTGATAGGCGTTTACATGAGCGCAAAGCGATGTGTGCTGATTAGAGATGAGTCACCACCCTAGTGTTCGAGTTCAGTTTAGTTCGTCGAATGGCAGGTGTGTTTGTCGAACATTCGACAACGGTTCATCGAATACTTTCGAACATCTTCGAACACCATTGAAAACAATGGCAGGCAAACACAAAAACATACAAACATGCACAAACACGAACACACACACACATATTATGCTCAATTTACCTTCTGTTCCTTCGCCGGCCTCCTGGGACTTGTAGTTCACCGGTACAAGATGTGTATCGGGTAACCAAACGACCGATGCCCCGGAGCTTCCGCTGCCAGCGTGCTGACGTCAAAGGCAGGAGCTGCTTGCCTCTGATTGGCCAGCTCGCTGCCTTTGACCTTTGAGTAGCGTCTGACAGAGGAAGTCCTTCCCTCGTCGTGATGGTTACCCGATACACGTAGTTCGCTGCTACAGGATGTGTATCGGGTAACCATCACGACGAGGGAGGGACTTCCTCTGTCAGACACTACTCAAAGGCAGTGCGCTGGCCAATCAGAGGCAGGCGGCTCCTGCCTTTGACGTCAGCGTGCTGGCAGCAGAAGCTCCGGGGCATCAGTCACATGGTTACCCGATACACATCCAGTATCAGCGAACTGCAAGTCCCAGGAGGCCAGTGATGGAACAGAAGGTAAGGTGAGCATAATATGTACGTTTGTGTGTGTGTGTGTGTTTGTGTTTGGGTGTGTGTGTGTTTGTGTGTTTGTGTGTGTGTGTTTGTACGTGTTTGTACGTGTTTGTACGTGTGTGGAATGGCACAATAGGGGACCAGGATGGGACATTTAACAAGTTGTGGAACGAATTGTCTGCATTGCAATGATTTCCTATGGACAATCTTGCTTTGGTGAACGAGTAACTTGGTTAACAAGCACACTCCCAGAACGAATTGTTCTCGTTAACCAAGGTTCCACTGTATTGAAAGCCATTTACGCTTTTGGTGATCGAACCATTATCGAACAGAACCTCGAACTGTCGGACTTGAAGCTAATTGTTCGCTTTCATCGAATGACTCGAACATCACCTAAAACAGGTTGAATTTGAGATTGGCGAACAGTTCGATTCTAACACCGCTCATCTCTAGTGCTGCTGTATTGCTTGCAGAACAATCTTTAGAGCCTATGCAGTGTGATAGGGTGTTTTCTAATGCTGAGCGGCAGGGGTTTACATGGGAAAATAAGTTGTGTTTCTATTGTTGTGAAGCGTCTCACACTATTTCTGTCTGCCCTAAACGGGAATAGAGATTTGCTCGTTCATTTACAGTGGGTAATGTGCAACCTAAATTTCTTTTGTCTGTCTCTCTGATTTGCTCTTTATCCTCATTTTCGGCTATGGCCTTTCTTGATTCAGGAGCCGCCCTGAACTTGATGGATTTTGGTTTTGCTAAGACTTGGTTTTCCTATGGTACCTTTACAAACTCCTATTCCTTTAAGGGGCATTGATGCTACTCCCTTAGCTGAAAATAAATCCCAGTTTTGGACCCAGGTAACTATGAAGGTTGCGCCAGCTCATCAGGAGGTTTGTAAATTTTTAGTATTTCACAACTTGCATGATATTCTGGTACTGGGATTCCCTTGGCTGCAGACCCATAATCCAGTTCTTGATTGGAGATCCTTGTCTGTGGTTAGTTGGGGTTGTCAATGTGTGCATAGTGATCTTTCTGTGCTGTCTGTTTCCCCTCCGCCACATGATGAACATGAATATTTGTTTGATTTTCTTGACGTGTTTAATGAGACTGGTTCTGATTCTTTGCCCCCCCCCCCCACAGGGAGTGTTATTGTGCCATTGATTTGATGGCAGGTTGCAAGTTTCTTAAGGGATGGATCTTCAATGTACCTGTTCCTGAACATGATGCTATGAGAACCTACAGTGCCTACAAGTAGTATTTAACCCCCTGCAGATTTGGCAGGTTTACACATTCGCAATTAACTTGGCATTGTGACATTTGGACTGTAGATCAGCCTGGAAGTGTGAAATGCACTGCAGCAAAAAAGAATGTTATTTCTTTTCTTATTTTTTTTTTTTAAAATTGTGAAAAGTTTAATCAGAGGGTCATTTATTATTCAACCCCTCAAACCACAAGAATTTTGTTTGGTTCCCCTAAAGTATTAAAAAGTATTTCAGGCACAAAGAACAATGAGCTTCACATGTTTGGATTAATTATCTCTTTTTCCAGCCTTTTCTGACTTATTAAGACCCTCCCCAAACTTGTAAACAGCACTCATACTTGGTCAACATGGGAAAGACAAAGTTGCATTCCAAGGCCATCAGAGACAAGATCGTGGAGAGTCACAAGGCTGGCAAGGGGTACAAAACCCTTTCCAAGGAGTTGGTCCTACCTGTATCCACTGTTGGGAACATCATCCGGAAGTGGAAGGCTTATGGAACTACTGTTAGCCTTCAAAGGCCTGGACAGCCTTTGAAAGTTTCCACCCGTGCCGAGGCCAGGCTTGTCCGAAGAGTCAAGGCTAACCCAAGGACAACAAGGAAGGAGCTCCGGGAAGATCTCATGGCAGTGGGGACATTGCTTTCAGTCAATACCATAAGTAACGTACTCCACTGCAATGGTCTCCGTTCCAGATGAGCCCGTAAGGTACCTTTACTTTCAAAGCGTCATGCCAAGGCTCGTCCACAGTTTGCTCATGATCACTTGGAGGACTCTGAGACAGACTGGTTCAAGGTTCTCTGGTCTGATGAGACCAAGATCGAGATCTTTGGTGCCAACCACACACGTGACATTTGGAGACTGGATGGCACTGCATACAACCCCAAGAATACCATCCCTACAGTCAAGCATGGTGGTGGCAGCATCATGCTGTGGGGCTGTTTCTCAGCCAAGGGGCCTGGCCATCTGCTCCGCATCCATGGGAAGATGGATAGCACGGCCTACCTGGAGATTTTGGCCAAGAACCTCCGCTCCTCCATCAAGGATCTTAAGATGGGTCGTCATTTCATCTTCCAACAAGACAACGACCCAAAGCACACAGCCAAGAAAACCAAGGCCTGGTTCAAGAGGGAAAAAATTAAGGTGTTGCAGTGGCCTAGTCAGTCTCCTGACCTTAACCCAATTGAAAACTTGTGGAAGGAGCTCAAGATTAAAGTCCACATGAGACACCCAAAGAACCTAGATAACTTGGGAGAAGATCTGCATGGAGGAGTGGGCCAAGATAACTCCAGAGACCTGTGCCGGCCTGATCAGGTCTTATAAAAGATGATTATTAGCTGTAATTGCAAACAAGGGTTATTCCAAAAAATATTAAACCTAGGGGTTGAACAATAATTGACCCACACTTTTATGTTGAAAATTTATTAAAATTTAACTGAGCAACATAACTTGTTGGTTTGTAAGATTTATGCATCTGTTAATAAATCCTGCTCTTGTTTGAAGTTTGCAGGCTCTAACTTATTTGCATCTTATCAAACCTGCTAAATCTGCAGGGGGTTGAATACTACTTGTAGGCACTGTATATTAAGGAGTCATTGGAGAAAGGTCATATTAGACCACCTATGGGTGCTGTTTTTTTCTTTGTCTCCAAGAAGGATGGGTCGTTGAGACTTTGTATTGACTATCGCCTCCTTAATAAAATCACTGTTAAATATCAGTATCATTACCCCTTGATGTCAGATCTGTTTTCCAGAGTAAAGGGAGCTAAATGGTTTACGAAACTTGATCTTATGGAGCGTATAATCTCATTCGAATTAAGGAGGGTGATGAATGGAAGATGGCCTTTAACACCCTGAGGGGCATTTTGAGTACCTAGTGATGCCTTTTGGGCTCGCTAATGCCCCCTCCGTCTTTCAATCATTCATGAATGATATTTTTCAGGAGCTAATTGGCAAATTCCTAAATATCTATTTGGATGATATCTTGATTTTTTTCTGATGATTGAGATGCTCATGTGCAGCAGGTCTGGATAGATTTTCAGATACTTAGGGAACATTCTTTGTTCATTAAGGGATCAAAGTGTCTCTTTGGCATGCAGAAAATTTCCTTTTTGAGGTTTGTGTCCCCGGCTTCTATTGAAATGGATCTGGTCAAGGGTCAGGCCATTCATGGCTGAGTTCAGCCGACCTCTTTGAAATCCCTTCAAAAATTTCTGGGTTTTGCCAATTTCTATCGTAAGTTTATAGGTAATTTCTTGACTGTGGTTAAGCCTTTGACTGTTTTGACCAAAAAGGGAGCTGACATTGAGAATTGGACTTCAGATGCAATTATGGCCTTCCAAGAGCTTAAAAGAGGTTCACATCTGCTCCAGTCCTGCAGCATCCTGATGTTTCTCTTCCATTTCAAGTAAAGATAGATGCCTCGGAGACTGGAGCAGGAGACGTTTTGTCTCAGAGATCCCAGTACTTCCAAGCTTAAGCCTTTTGCCTTCTTCTCTCAGAAGTTTTCTTCATCTGAACGAAATTATGATGTTGGTAATCGGGGATTATTGGTAATGAAGTGGGCCTTTGAGGAATGGAGACACTGCCTGGAGGGGCGAGACATCCAATTGTGGTGCTCACTGACTATAAGAATCTGACCTATCTTGAATCTGCCAAGTGACTGAATCCTAGGCAGGCTAGGTGGGCTCAATTTTTTACACGTTTCAATCTTGTGGTCTTCCAGGCACTAAGAATATTAAAGCCAATGCTCTCTCTAATAGTTTCTCTGCTGATTCTCTGGATGTTGTGGAGCCATCCAACATCCTGAATGAAGGTGTGGTCCTATCCACTATTTTGCCTGATTTAAGGTTCGCACTCCAGAGATTTCAGGGTGACAAACCTGAGAGATGTCCTGTGGGGAAGCTTTATATTCCAGATCAATGGAGGACTAGAGTTCTGTCCGAGAGTCAATGTTCTGTATTGGCTGGTCATCCTGGAATTTTTGGCACCAGGGATTTTGTGAGTGGATCTTTTTGGTGGCCTTCCTTGTCTCAAGATGTCAGGAGTTTCATGCAGTCTTGTAGGATTTGTTCCAGATCCAAACCAGGTTGTGCACATTCTAGTGGATTGTTTATGTCGCAGGAGAATGCTCAAAGGTTTACCAACTGGCGTAGGACAGCTGGTCCCCGATTTAAATTGGCGGTTATGGTTTGGTTGTCCTTCAGGAATGTTCCTAGGAGAGTTTCCTCGCCTGAATTTAAGCCTAGATTTATTGGGCCCTATATGATTTTGGAGAATCTTAATCCCATATTTTTTCATTTGGCTCTTTCTGAGTCATTCAGAATTCACAATGTTTTTCATTACTCTTTGTTCACGAAACATCCAATAGTTCGTCTTGATAGGCGAAAATTACAGTATCTTGTTAAGTGGAAGGGTTATGGTCAGGAGGATAATTCTTGGCTTTTTGCCTCTGACATTCATGTTGACAGATTGGTTCGTGTCTTCCACCATGCCCATCCTGACAGACCTGGTAGTTCTGGTGAGGGATCGTTGACCCCTCCTCAAGGGGGGTACTGTTGTGAACGTCATCTGTGTATGTGTTGTTCTGAAGCTCCCTCTGGTGGCCAGGAATGGTAGTGGAGCTAAATCTGAGCCATTGACTCAGACAGGTGTTGGTGTTAATTGGGAATTGGGGAAGTCCTTTTTTCAGACAAATCTGGTCTATATAGGAGAGTACTTTCTGCCCGGCTAACTCCGGTTACAATTGTATATTCCCTGTCTATGTTCCTGGCCTGGAGATTTGTCCTTCCCTGTATCCCTGAGTAAGACTTCTGCAGATAAGTTTCAGTTTTTGCCTTGGATTCTGGTTTACACCTTAGGGTATTGTTTTTCCTTGTTTTGCTGTGTATCTGTTTTCTTGCAGGTGTTTTTTTTCTATTGTCTAGTGACCATGGGGGTTTCCCCTGTGCTGGCTCTCCTGCAGAAAAAGGGATATTTATGCATATCTGATTTGATTATTTGCTTTTTTGTATTTTGTGTTCTTTTGGTATTTTGTTCTCCCATTATTTACAGGAGTACCTGATATAGTAGGGGTGAGGTCGCATGCAATCAAGGGCCTTTTTACTATCAGGAGTTTGGTATTTTTCTATAAGGATTTTGCACTGAACACAATCAGTTCCTTTCCTTTGCTTTGTGTCAAGTTAGTTGGGCCTCACCTTTGCTACTTCTATTTTTCCTATCTGAGTATTGTGTTTTTCTATATCACCGTAATCTTTATATGTGGGGGGCTACCCACTCCTTTGGGAACTGTTCTGAGGCAAGGTAGATTTCCTCATTTTATTCTGTGAGGTGTAGCTAGTTTCTCAGGCTGTGATGTGGCATCTAGGATTTTAGGAACGTTCCATGGCTACTTCTAGTGTGGTCTGATAGTCAGAGGATTGCGGTCAGCCCAGGTTCCAATTACTCTTGTTTCTTGGTGTTTTTTCACCTATTGTAATTCCACGGTTACCGGATCATAACACCAGACCTCACCTGTCAGGCTTTATCTTGACGGGGTATCAAAATTGGGGGGAAACAAACAAGTTTTTTTTATCATTATTTATTTAAATAATTAAAAAAAAAAAAACAGCATGTGGTTCCTTTTATTTTGATACACACCAAAAAAAAAAAACCACATGGCTGGGGGCTGCAGGCTGTAGCCATGAGCTTTATCTGTGCTGGTATCAATAGATGGGGAGGACCCTGAGCCATTTTATTTATTTATTTATTTATTTTACACCACAATATCATAGACCCACAGACAGGGTCTGTGATTCCAAACCATCACAGACGCTGTCTAGGGGAGTGGTCTGACTGCAGCCAATTAGAAACTGTGGTGGGTGGGGAAATCAGTGAATATGTATGAGGGATACGAAGTACAGCAGGATCAGTTACAGTCATGCCGGAGCCTGTCAGTATGTCCTGCTTTATTCCTTCCTTATTTTCTTTCTTCTACAGCCCCCTACATCATTTTACAACACATAAGTTTGGCCTCCCATTGAATTCAATGGATTTGGTATGTTCACCAATCTGTTCGTTGAACAGCTTGGCAAACACCAAGATGCTTAGTAAAGATTGGAGAACCAAACTTTGAAAACTTTGCTCATCTCTAATCATGAGATGTTTCATGTACGGCACCTTCATACTGAAATACCTTTTGTAGGCAATCAGTTAAACTAGCTGATATTATTTTTCAATAAGTAGCAAGATTACTTTCTAGTTACTGATTAGATCTCAGCTGGTGTCATGAGTATCCATGGTTTTATGCACCTCTTTCTTCATGTGTTCAATACTTTTTGCTGTGTGATTTCTGATTATTACTCATAACTAGAGATGAGCGAACCGGCCGTGGTTCGGCTCGAGTTCGGTTCGCCGAACGGAGGTCTCGTTCGAGTTTGTTTCAGCGAACCGGTTCGGCGAACCGCTCGAACCCCATAGGAAACAATGGGAGGCAATCACAAACACATAAAAACACCTAGAAAACACCCTCAAAGGTGTCCAAAAGGTGACAAACAACTCACAACACAACACAAACACATGGGAAAGTGACAAGAACAAATTCTCATGCGAAAACAAAACAGCGTTACAAGGAAAAGAGGATGAGACACAGATATAGGCATGGCATGAACTTCTAAAATCATGTAAAACACCGCAAAGTTACCCCAAGCGGAGTCTCCCTTTTTTCCAAAAATTGGGCCACACACACCCACCCCTTTCAGTGGCAGCACTTGTGCCCCAGTTGTACACTTCACAGTTAGATTTGCATCAAACACATTCAAAAATATGCCATACTTAACCGTTTCAAGGATGACACCGGGGTAGGTAGCAAAGTCTTTGCTGAACCATGACTTGTTCATCTTGGCTCCTTTTAAAAAACACAGCAAGCAAGGGTTAAGGGGGCTTTACACGCTACGATATTGTTAATGTTTTTTTGTCGGGGTCAAGATGTTAGTGACGCACATCCGGCATCATTAACGATATCGCAGCATGTGACACTGACCAGCGACCTTACGCGACCTCAAAAATGGAGAAAATCGTTCACCATGGAGAGGTCGTCCCAAACTCAAAAATCGGTAAGGGTTATTTATCCAGGTGGTTCATCGCTCATGCGGCAGCACACATCGCTGTGTGTGACACCGCAGGAGCGAGGAACGTCTCCTTAACTGCCGCCGCCCGCAATGTGGAAGGAAGGAGGTGGGCGGGATGTTACGTCCTGCTCATCTCCGCCCCTCCGCTTTCATTGGCCGGCCGCTTAGTGACGTTGCGGTGACGTCACTGTGATGCCGAACGTCCCTCCCCCTTGAAGGAGGGATTGTTCAGCAGTCACAGCGACGCCGCCGACCAGGTAAGTATGTGTGACGCTGCCATAGCGATAATGTTCGCTATGGCAGCGATCACAAACAATTGCATGCGCGACGGGGGCAGGTACTTACACGCTCGCTATCGTTACAAATTGCTAGCGATATCGCTACCGTGTAAAGCCCCCTTTACTCCAAGCGGAGTCTCCCTTTTTGCCAAAAATTGGGCCACACACCCACCCCTTCAGTGGCAGCACTTGTGCCCCAGTTGTACACTTCACAGGTAGATTTGCATCAAGCACATTCAAAAATACGCCATACTTAACCGTCCCCAGGATGACCCTGGGGTAGGTAGCAAAGTATTTGCTGAACCATGACTTGTTCATCTTGGCTCCTTTTAAAAAACACAGCAAGCAAGGGTTACTCCAAGCGGAGTCTCCCTTTTTTCCAAAAATTGGGCCACACACAAACCCACCCCTTCAGTGGCAGCACTTGTGCCCCAGTTGTACACTTCACAGGTAGATTTGCATCAAAAACATTCCAATCTACAAGCATTTACTCTCCCCAGGATGACACAGGGGTAGTAAAGTCCTTGATGATCCATGACTTGTTCATTTTGATGAACGTTAGTCTCTCCATATTGTCACTGGAAAGACGCGTGCGCTTATCTGTCAGCACACACCCAGCAGCACTGAAGACATGTTCAGAGACAACGCTGGCCGCTGGACACGACAAAATCTCTAAGGCGTAAGTGGAGAGCTCTGGCCATTTTTCAAGATTTGAAGCCCAAAATGAGCAAGGCTCCATTTTCAAAGTCATGGCATCGATGTTCATTTGGAGATACTCCTGTATCATCCTCTCCAGCCGTTGACTATGTGTCAGGCTTGTT
This sequence comes from Anomaloglossus baeobatrachus, assembly GCF_048569485.1. Classification (NCBI taxonomy): domain Eukaryota; kingdom Metazoa; phylum Chordata; class Amphibia; order Anura; family Aromobatidae; genus Anomaloglossus; species Anomaloglossus baeobatrachus. Next base: position 494,758,056 of record NC_134354.1, read on the forward strand.
GTCTCTGGTGGCCTTGCAAAGGATGGTCTAAAAAAATTATGAAAAGATACAATAAAATTGCTGTTACCAGCACCAGATACGGTCCTACTGGTACGTGTAGACTGTTGAAGATGACGAGACCATCCCATGTTTGTCAAGTTACAACTGGGAGATTCACTCCCTGCACCACGGTTGTTTGGTGGAAAAGCCGAGCTAAGATCGAGTAACAACTTTTGCTGATACTCCTGCATACGTGCGTCCCTTTCTATGGCTGGAATTATGTCACAAAATTTGGACTTGTACCGGGGATCTAATAGTGTGACAAGCCACTAGTCATCATCACTTCTAATTTTGACAATACGAGGGTCATGTTGGAGGTAGTGCAGCAAGAAGGCGCTCATGTGTCTTGCGCACCCATGCGGACCAAGTCCATGCTGTATTTGTGGCATAGAGGTGCTAACCGTTCTTTCTTCCTCTGACATCTCCCCCCAACCTCTTTCAACTGAAATTTGACCAAGGTCTCCCTCATCCGCTAAGTCTTCCATGTCCATGGATAGTTCGTCCTCCATTTCTTCATGTTCTCCTGAACCTTCTACAACATTTCGCCTGCTACCATGCGCCCTTGTATATCCCTGTCCCCCATGGTCCCATGCCTGCCGCGTTGGTGATGATGAACGTCTGGACCTTGGTGATGTTGTTGTCTCTTGTGCATATGAATACTCCTGTAGTTCCTCCCCTTTCTGTTGTCCCACCCCCTGACTCCGAATAGTGTTTAGCGTGTGCTCAAGCATGTAAATTACTGGAATTGTCATTCTGATAATGGCATTGTCAGCGCTAAACATATTCGTCGCCATGTCGAAGCTGTGCAGAAGGGTGCATAGGTCCTTGATCTGAGATCACTCCATCAGGGTGTATATCCCTGTCCCCCATGGTCCCATGCCTGCCGCGTTGGTGATGATGAACGTCTGGACCTTGGTGATGTTGTTGTCTCTTGTGCATATGAATCCTCCTGTAGTTCCTCCCCTTCCTGTTGTCCCACCCACTGACTCCGAATAGTTTTTAGCATGTGCTCAAGCATGTAAATTACTGGAATTGTCATGCTGATAATGGCATTGTCAGCGCTAAACATATTCGTCGCCATGTCGAAGCTGTGCAGAAGGGTGCATAGGTCCTTGATCTGAGACCACTCCATCAGGGTGATCTGCCCCACCTCTGCATCTCCTTGGCCCAGGCTATACGTCATTACATATTGCACCAGGGCTCGACGGTGCTGCCACAGTTGCTGTAACATGTGGAGAGTCGAATTCCAGCATGTCGGCACATCGCATTTCAGGCGATGAACCGGCAGGTCGAAAGACTTCTGGAGCGATGCAAGTCGCTCAGCAGCAGCGGTTGAACGGCGGAAGTGAGCAGACAGTTTTCGTGCCCTGTTCAGAAGGCCATCTAGGCCGGGATAGTGTGTTAAAAATTGCTGGACAACAAGGTTCAACACGTGAGCCATAAAAGGCATGTGTGTCACCTTGCCCAGGTGAAGGGCCGCACCCAGGTTTGCAGCATTGTCGCACACGGCCTTTTCCAGGCTGCAGGTTGAGTGGAGACAACCATTTACCAAACTCAGTCTCCAGAGCTGCACACAACTCAGCCGCTGTGTGACTCTTATTTCCAAGACATTTCAAGCTAAAGACCGCCTGATGCCGTTGCGCTCTGCTGCCAGCATAGTAATGAGAGGTGCATGACTCCTTCTGCGCGGTTAGAACGCTGGTGGCCTGACCAGGCAGGCTTAGTGCGGAGGTGGAGGACCCAGACGAGGTGGAGGAGGCAGAAGCAGTGGCGGAACTTGGACAGATAGAGAATTGACACACAAGTCGTGGGGACGGCAAGACTTGTGCAGCAGACCCTTCACCATCTATCACCATAGTTACCCAGTGCCCAGTCAGCGACATGTAACGTCCCTGTCCATGCTTACTGGTCCAAGTATCGTTGGTGAAATGCACCCGTTCACACACAGTTTCTCAAGGAAGCAGTGATGTTGTGTGCGACATGCTGGTGTAGCGCAGGCACACCTTTCTCAGAGAAGTAGTGGCGACTGGGCATTTGGTACTGGGGCACAGCAACAGACATAAGGTCTCTAAAATCCTGTGTGTCCACCAGGCGGAAAGGCAGCATTTCAGTAGCCAAGAGCTTACAGAGGGATAAAGTCAACCTCTTAGCTTTGTCATGGGTCGCAGGAAATGGCCTTATATTTCTTTACATCTGAGTGACAGAGATCTGGCTGCTGTGTGTAGACGGTGGTGAGTAGGGTGTCCCTGAAAAAATGCAGGTTTGTGAGGAAAGTGCAGGCGTAGACATGATGTTGCCTATATCCAACGTTGATGCTATCGATGTCTGAGAGAGCTGTACACACACACTTGTTTCCCCTTCCAAACCAAATGACGACCTACCAAGCAAACTGCCTGTTGCGGTTACAGTGGTGGAAGTTGTGCATGGAAAACAAGGTGTGACAGCTGTCCCCACAGTCCTAGAAAATGAAGAGCGTGCGGATGCACTTGAAGGGGCAGGCGGTGGATGGTTCGCTCCGCTAGACCGCATTGCAGCACGGTGAGCTTCCCACTGGGACATATGATATTTATTCATGTGACGATTCATGGAAGAAGTTGTCAAACTCCTGAGGTGTTGCCCTCTACTAACAAAATCACGACAAATTTTACATATCACATGATTTGGGCGATCTTTTTCTATGTCAAAAAAGGTCCCGGCTAGGCAAGGCTTAGAGGGCATGCCACCTGCTGAGCCCCCCTGACTAGTGCTCAGAGGCAGAGTGGTGGTTGACGATGCAGTTGTAGACGTGCTACCAGTACTACTCCTCTGTCCAGGAAGGCGCAAGGTAACTTTGTCGTCAGTAGCATCCTCCTCCACCGCCTCCGTTGACCTCATCGAGTGCCTGACTGTGGGTTGACAGTAGGTGGATTCTAGAACTTCCTCATAAAGCGTTTTGTTTGCACTCCCCTCACCCTCAGACCGAGCCTCTTCCTGACGTGAACCAATATTTAAGTTGTCATCCCAATCTGGTATCTGTGTCTCATCGTCATCAGTATGTTCCTCATTGTCTATAACAACAGGTGTTACAGTTTGTGAATAAGGGTCAACATTATGCTCAGAAACTTGGTCCTCACAGCCTGAATCAGAGTCACAAAGGTTCTGGGCATCACTGCAGACCATTTCCTGGTCTGTACTCACTGTAGCTTGGGAGCAGACCTCTGATTCCCAGGCTATAGTGTGACTGAACAGCTCTGCAGACTCAGCCATCTCAGTTCCACCATACTGTGCAGGGCGGATGGAGACTTCAGAGCTGGGAGAAAGCAAGTGTGATTGGGATGACAACTCAGAGGACTGGTGTTTTTTGGATGCGGTAGTTGAGGTGGAGGAGAGGGCACTTGTTGGACCACTTGAGATCCATTCAAGCATTTTCTTTTTTTGGCCATCATCTACCTTTTATTCCAGTTGTTCTTGTCTGTAAAAAAGGGAGCACATCGGATTGTCCACGGTAAGTAGTAGACATCTTACTTTTGCTGGAAGATGGTCTATCTTCAGCAGATGTTAATGGAGCTTTGCCACCTTCCCCACGGACAAACCCTTTTTTTTCCTTTTCCAACACGCCTCTTCCCCTTTCCACCAGCATCTGTCCTTTTGCCACTCATTTTGATTGCGACAAGATTGTGCACTTAAAATGTGGTAGTAAAAATTGAGAGGTGGTGTAGATTGCAGCGGTGGTCTAGCTTTATTAACAGCAAAATAAACAACAATAACTATCCCTGACAATGCAACTATGGCCCTTAAACTGGCAGCATAGTTTGCTATTAGAATGGCTTAGTAACAATGAGTTTGAGTGTGCAATGCAGTGGTGCCGCAAATAGCTTTGCACCAGTGGGACAATAATGGAAGTCCACTTTTAGGATGCCACTAAGTTTACTCAGTGTTTGCTAGCATAATGGCTTAGTAACAATGAGTTTGAGTATGCAATGCAGTGGTGCTGCAATAGCTTGGCACTAGTGGGGCAAAAATGGAGTACAACAGCCACTTTTAGGATGCCACTAAGTTTACTCACAGTTTGCTAGTATAATGGCTTAGTAACAGTGAGTTTGAGTGTGCAATGCAGTGGTGCCGCAAATAGCTTTGCACCAGTGGGACAATAATGGAAGTCCAACAGCCACTTGTAGGATGCCACTAAGTTTACTCAGTGCAAATATTTCAAAAGACTGACCTGCACATCCTACAAGTGTGTATAGGTGCCAGCTGAAAAAACCTAGCAAATACAAAATGGATACAGCCGCACACTAAAGGCCATCAATGTATAAGGGAACTCTGGTACTGCATTACTGCTATGTGAAAAAATGAGATTTTTAGTTTCTGAATTGGCCAATGCATGTAAGCCCGGAACCAAACGGCAAGGTAAATCTCAATATTCCGGGTCCCTAACTAAAATGCCACTATCTAGGTTAAAAACATCCATGCCTGGGCAGCTAGACTAAAAATCTAACTTGAAATGCCACTATCTGGACTAACCTCCATGTCTGGGCTGCTGGAACTCCTGGTATAAGGATTGTGAACACAGCCTGGTTTATAGGGCGGAGTTCTCAGTCAGAAAAAAACTCACTGCAAATATTTCAAAAGACTGACCTGCACATCCTACAAGTGTGTATAGGTGCCAGCTGAAAAAACCTAGCAAATACAAAATGGATACAGCCACACACTAAATGCCATCAATGTATAAGGGAACTCTGGTACTGCATTACTGCTATATGAAAAAATGAGATTTTTAGTTTATGAATTGGCCAATGCATGTAAGCCCGGACACCAAACGGCAAGGTAAATCTCAATATTCCGGGTCCCTAACTAAAATGCCACTATCTAGGTTAAAAACATCCATGCCTGGGCAGCTAGACTAAAAATCTAACTTGAAATGCCACTATCTGGACTAACCTCCATGTCTGGGCAGCTAGGACTCCTGGTATAAGGAATGTGAACACAGCCTGGTTTATAGGGCGGAGTGCTCAGTCAGAAAAAAACTCACTGCAAATATTTCAAAAGACTGACCTGCACATCCTACAAGTGTGGATAGGTGCCAGCTGAAAAAACCTAGCAAATACAATAGGATACAGCCGCACACTAAATGCCATCAATGTATAAGGGAACTCTGGTACTGCATTACTGCTATATGAAAAAATGAGATTTTTAGTTTATTAATTGGCCAATGCATGTAAGCCCGGAAACCAAACGGCAAGGTAAATCTCAATATTCCGGGTCCCTAACTAAAATGCCACTATCTAGGTTAAAAACATCCATGCCTGGGCAGCTAGACTAAAAATCTAACTTGAAATGCCACTATCTGGACTAACCTCCATGTCTGGGCAGCTAGGACTCCTGGTATAAGGATTGTGAATACAGCCTGGTTTATAGGGCGGAGTGCTCAGTCAGAAAAAAACTCACTGCAAATATTTCAAAAGACTGACCTGCACATCCTACAAGTGTGTATAGGTGCCAGCTGAAAAAACCTAGCAAATACAATAGGATACAGCCGCACACTAAATGCCATCAATGTATAAGGGAACTCTGGTACTGCATTACTGCTATATGAAAAAATGAGATTTTTAGTTTATGAATTGGCCAATGCATGTAAGCCCGGAAACCAAACGGCAAGGTAAATCTCAATATTCCGGGTCCCTAACTAAAATGCCACTATCTAGGTTAAAAACATCCATGCCTGGGCAGCTAGACTAAAAATCTAACTTGAAATGCCACTATCTGGACTAACCTCCATGTCTGGGCAGCTAGGTTTCCTCAGTGTTTGCTAGTATAATGGCTTAGTAACAATGAGCTTGAGTGTGCAATGCAGAGGTGCTGCAAATAGATTTACACTAGTGGGACACTAATGGAAGTCCAACAGCCACTTTTAGGATGCCACTAAGTTTCCTCAGTGTTTGCTAGTATAATGGCTTAGTAAAAATGAGTTTGAGTGTGCAATGCGGTGGTGCTGAAAATAGATTTGCACTAGTGGGACACTAATGGAAGTCCAACAGCCACTTTTAGGATGCCACTAAGTTTCCTTAATGTTTGTTAGTATAATGGCTTAGTAACAATGAGTTTGAGTGTGCAATGCAGTGGTGCTGCAGATAGCTTGGCACCAGTGGGGCACAAATGGAGTACAACAGCCACTTTTAGGATGCCACTAAGTTTCCTCAGTGTTTGCTAGTATAATGGCTTAATAACAATGATCTTGTGTGTGCAAAGGGCTGGAGGGTACAGTGGCAGTGTTGTGGGTCTATGTAGAGGAAAGGAAGCCTCACTTTATATCCCTCCTTATGGTGAAATGCAGCGAGGAAGTCCCTGACCTTAGCTACACAAACGCTCTTATCTGTAGCTGTTAAAATCTCTTTCCACGGACCTGACTATCACCTATGGCTCTGAGCCTGCTGTTATTACCCCTTACAAGGGCTAAAAGAAACTTCTATCCCTATTCTGTATAGCTCTGTGTGTAGAGCGTACACAGCAGTATCGAAGACAGGAGCTACACCAGCGGTGACTGACACCCAGGCGCAGAAGGCAGATAATGGCGTCCTGACGGGCAGATACCCGTTTTTATAATGCAGGGACATGTGACATGGACATCCTATCACACATGCCGTTGCTTCTCTGGCTAAAAGTCCACTTAGCTGTGTGTGTGTCTTGGATTGGCTGACATGCTGGCCCGCCCCACTACACGCGCGCTCTTAGGGAAGGAAGACAGGGAAAAAAAAAATGGCGATCGCCATTATCCCAGCAGCAGTGATCTGAATGCGCTGTTCCCGCACACTATACGCTGAAATTTCATAATAGTGTGAGTCACAGAGTGACTTACACTATTACAGCGGAAAGCCAGCTAGTAATTAGCTTGGCTTTTTGCTGCTAGAACCGTTCTCGAACGTAACTAGAACTATCGAGCATTAGCAAAAAGCTCGAGTTCTAGTTCGATCTAGAACAGCCCACAAAATCACTCAAACCGCGAAGTGGAGAACCACGAACCACAAACCGCGCTCAACTCTACTCATAACTTAATAAGTAGACATTAATGTTTTGAGTTTTTTGCTTGTGTGGATTGGATAAGTTGTTACTGACATCTGGTGAGAAATTCATACCAATAGCAAATTTAGAAATATATTTACTTAGAAAATTCGTGATGTGTTCAATACTTATTTCACCCACTGTATGTACAGTATATTATATTCACACATACCATTTACTCTTGCCCTCCAGCAAAATACATGTCCTTAAGCTACTGTAAGAAGTGTATTAAACAGCTTAAGAAAATGATCATGGCAAAATAATTGGAAAGGACAAAGATGATCATAGCAATAAAATTGCAAAGGACAGAGAGAAGGTCATGGTATCAAAAATGTATTTTTCATCTCTGTTCACAGATGAACTGCATGTGCCAAGTATCATTCAACAAGGCAGAAATCAAAGTTACCTATCCAATGCAACAAACAGCACAAGAAGAAGGACATCTGCATCTAAACAACTTAAGTATTAAGAAAACCCCCAGGTAAGGCCTCTTTCACACGTCAGTGGTTCTAGTACGTATGTTGCAGTCTTTATACGTACCAGAATCGCGGACACATCAGTAATTTCTCACTGGCCGTGTTTCCATGCGGCGTACACGCGTGTCAGTGATTTCCGTACGGAGACGTGTTCTTTTTTTTCTGGCATGACTGATGTCCCATGGACCACACTATGGTGTTTTCCATACAACACGTACCAGAAAAGCAAGTACAGTGGAACCTTGGTTTACGAGCATAATTGGTCAGGGAGTATGCTCTTAACCCAAGTTACTCTTATATCAAAGCAAATTTCCCATGGGAAATAACTGAAACGCAAACAATTCGTTCCACAACCCAAAAATATTTACTATATTTACACAAACCTATTACAGTAATACAAAAAAATGTACTGTATTTATATAAAATTATTACAGTACACTAATACAAAGTACTGTACAGTAAAAACCATGTAAAACTAATTAAACTGCACGTTAGCTTACAATAAAATTGTTGTGGTGAGGGAGATACAATATAGAGAGAAAAAATGATGTATAAATATGACAATTTTTATTCTAGGACAGTACAGAAAAAAAAAATCGATTCTCCCCAAAATAAGGACAGAACTAAGCCACATATGTGGTAGGAATACTGCACAGACAATTAGATTACAGTACAGGAATGTGCTGTACTGGTCAGCAGAAAGTACAATACTGTATCCACAAATACAAATTGATAGACATGCTATATAGTATATACTGTACAATGGTATACTGTATACAGGTACATATGTTCAGAAAGTTACCTCAAGAGTGGTCAGAGAATGGTGAAAGGACAGAACCAGATGTTTACACGGCCAGCATTTGCTCTTATTGCAAATCATTGCTCTTAGGCCTGCAACACACATCCGTGCCTCCGGTACGTGTTTGGTATGTTTTTGCACGTACCGGAGACACAGAGACACGGAGACCCATGTTATTCAATGGGTGATGGCACACACACGTAAAATCACACGGAACGTGTGTCCGTGTCGTAAGTACGTGTGTACGCTTTTCCTGCACGGACGACATGTCCGTTTTTGGCCGGCAGCACGCAGGCACGGACCCGCTATAGTCTATGGGTCCGTGCCTGCACGGACCGCACACGGAGTATGTCCGTGTTCAGCACGTTTCGTCCGCGTGCGTTTTTAAACCATCGATCTATATATTTTTTTCTTTTTTAATAAAGTCAGTCTACTTACCTTTTTTTCTGCTGTTCTCAGTCCTACTTACATTGGCGATTGGTCTTTTTCTTCCCCCCGCTCATACTTACCAATTCCCGATCACCAGCGCGGCGAGGAACAGCTGTGCCGAATATACGCGACTTCAATTCATTTGAAAATGATGGCCGCTCATTAATCAATCTACTATTCTCTGCTTCCCCCGCCTACCGGTGCCTATGATTGATTGCAGTGAGACACGCTCACAGACTGAGTGACAGCTGTCTCACTGCAACCAATCACAGCAGCCGGTGGGCAGGTTTATACTGTGCAGTGAAATAAATAAATCATTAATTTAAAAAACCGGTGTGCGGTACCCCCCAATTTTTTGTTCCAGCCAAGATAAAGCCATACAGCTGAAGGCTGGTATTCTCAGGATGGGGAGCCCCACGTTATGGGGAGCCCCCCAGCCTAACAATATCAGCCAGCAGACGCCCAGAATTGCCGCATACAATAGATGCGACAGTTCTGGGACTTTACCCGGCTCTTCCCGATTTGCCCTGGTGCGTTGGCAATCGGGGTAATAAGGAGTTAATGGCAGCCCATAGCTGCCAATAAGTCCAAAATTAATCATTGCAGGCATCTATGAGACACCCCCAATGATTAACTGGGAAGGTAAAGTTAATAAACACACACAGTGAAAAAATCCTTTATTTGAAATAATAAACAATAACAAATACCCTCGTTCACCAATTTATTATGCCCCAAATACCCATCCATGTCCGGCGTAATCCACGGATGTCCCGCGTCGCTTCCAGCTCAGCTACATGAAGGTGACAGGAGCTGCAGAAGAACACAGCCGCTCCTGTCACCGCCATGCAGCAACTGAGGTGAGTGGCGTGATCAGCTGAGCTGTCACTCAGGTTACTCGCGGCCACCGCTGGATCCTCCAACTGTGACAGCAAGTCGCCCGAGTGACAGCGATGAAGTCACAGGTGAGTTGCGGTCTCGGAGGGAAGATTCCGCTAGCCGCGGGTAACCTGAGTGACAGCAGCACTAATCGCGCTGCTCAATTCAGTCACTCAGGAGATTAGAGGTCACCGGTGAGTACTTCACGGGTGACCGCTAATCAGTGCGCGACACAGACAGAGCCACGGTATGACAATGAAGTCGGTTGAAGTTCACCCGAGTTCATTCTCATCATGCAACTCTGTCTGCTGTCAGCCGATATGTATCAACGACATTTTACATCACACACACTGACATTACACACGGACTTTCCACGTACACATACATGCACATTTTACACGCATACACAGACATTTTAAACGCACACACGGATAGCATACGCCATCACACGGATGACAAATGTACCGGAGAAACGCCCATAAAAAATGGAACACAGTCCCGAAAAACGGACCCTGTCACAAGTACGTTTTTTATGCAGAAGTGTGTTTTCGGCCTTAAACAAAGTGACAGATATTTAATAAGCTTTGCTTGTCTTGCAAAACGCTCTCAAACCAAGTTACTCTTAATCCAAAATTCCACTGTACATTGAAAATAAAAAGCTTTTTATACTCACCTTCTCCAGCACTGCTGTGTTCAGCCTCTGCTGCCTCTGCTTCCAAGACGGCTAATTATTCTTAAGCATATGCATTTATGCAAAGCACAGCCAACCCGGAAGTAGATACAGCGGGGGTCAGCGGTGGCCGGAGACACAGTAGAGCTGAGGAGTTCAGCACCATGGACAGCAGGAGTGGGGACAGGTGAGTATACGTCCATGTGCTATCATAGATGACGGATCATTGATAGCACATAAATAACCCATGTGTGCCGTGAATCACAGCACATGGAAGGACATATACGTTTTTTACATGTCAATAAAAAAAGTCTGTGCTTTTCACTAGCGTGTGACACAGGCCTAAGATGGCTTTCCTACATGGATATAGAGGAAGTTAAGTTAACCACCTTTTTTTATCAATAGTCAAAATACTCACCTTTAATTTTCTTTGTCTTTCACTCACCTCCATGCCACACGATTCACTTTAATCCTTGATATTAATTTATTCGTGATTTTGCCCAAAATAAATCCATGGGCTTACACTCTGTTCACCATCCTCTTTAGCTTTTAATTTAAATCAGAATTCATATATTTATTTATTCATTTTTTATATATATATATATATATATATATATATTTGCTTGCTTGTTCCTGTTTTCATAACTTTGGTCACATTAGTTTCTTAGTACGTAGCTCCCTTTGGTACCACATTTCTACATGTGATATCTCTACATGTGATCACTGGAATACATTAATTGTATAATTGTATACCTCTGGCTGTGTTGTAGGATGACTCCACCCCTGCACCACAGTACTAGAGTTATTTTCATCATGCCTATAGGGCTGGTAATGCCTGCCTTCACACTGCGTGAAGAATATGCCTCTGTGACAACACCTGTTGCCATGGCAGCAGTCATGGTGGTGTGGCACCATATCCTTTAATGTGCTAGTATGGGCACTCTCATCACACTGCCCGTCTTTATTACTAGAATCACCATTGGCGGTAATGGGAATGTCTTCAAGGTAGCAGTGCAGTGTATATTTGCACACAGGGATTGATAGGCATGTGATGCACTGCGTTGATATGGATACGACTGGTGTGGAGTGGTGTCTGACATCCCTGGACCATATGGTCATAGTGGTATAATGCTCCTGGTCCCATGATCTGCTTTATCTTCTGGTTTGCCACATATACATTAAATGGAAATACACTTGTGATCATAGAACAGGAAAAGAACTTGGGTATTCTGGTAAAACTAAGATAAGAAGTCCTCAATATCAGGCAGATGCTGCAAAAGCAAAGAAGATTATAGGGTGTGTAAAAAGAGAGATAATATCCAGTTATGCCAATGTATTATTAGCCTCTTTACAACTTACTTGTAAGGCCACGATCTGAAAACTGTATCTACTTTTGGCATTCAGCTTTTAGAAAGGATATTGGGAAGCAAAGGCTGCTTTACATGCTTCAATTAGTCGTGCGATCGCATTTGCGATCGCACCCGCCCCCATCGTTTGTGCGGCACGGGCAATTTCGTGTCCCACAATGCTGTAACCCCCGTCACACGTACTTACCTTCCAAATGACCTCGCTGTGAGCGGCGAACATCCACTTCCTGAAGGGGGAGGGACGTTCGGCGTCACAGCGACGACACACAGTGGCCGGCCAATAGAAGCGGAGGGGCAGAGATGAGCGGGACGTAAACATCCCGCCCACCTCCTTCCTTCAGCATTGCTGGCGGACGGAGGTAAGCTGTGTTCATCGTTCCCGAGGTGTCACACGGAGCGATGTGTGCTGCCACGGAAACAATGAACAACAGGACGTGCAATTTTTAGAAAATGAGCGACATGTTAGCGATGAACGAGAAGGTGAGTATTTCTGCTCGTTCATAGCTGTCACACGCTACGATATCACTAACGAGGCCGGATGTGCATCCCTTACGACGTGACCCCGCCGACATCTCGTTAGATATATCGTAGCGTGTAAAACCCACTGTGGAGTCAGGTAAAAGGCAGGCAACTAGATTATTAGGGCTTATGCGCACACTGCGTCCTGACTAGTGCAGAAATAAATGCACTCTCTGGCATACTTGACGCTGCGTTTTGACAAAAATAATGCATCCAAAACGCATGTATTTTGGATGCATATTGCATGCATTTTACATGCGTTTCGGATGCATTTTTGACAGTGCGGTCCCCCGGCAATTCAGCTCTGCTACATGCCCGCTGATAGCAGACACAGACAGAGCCGTGCAATGAGAATGAACTCGGATGAACTTTACATGACTTCATTGTCATCCCGCGGCTCTGTCTCTGTGTGCTGTCATGAACTCAGATAAACCTCCAAGGTCAGTGCCAGGAAACAGGAGTCTGCAGCAGTGACGTCAGAGCGTCACCCGATTTCACTGACATCGCGCATCTCTCTCTCTCTCTTTGTGTCGCAGCCTGATTTGCGGTCACACGTGAAGGACTCACTTGTCACCGCAAATCCCCTGAGTGACTGAAGTGAGCAGCGCAATCAGCGGTGCCGTTACTCAAGTGACCCGCGGCCACAGTTGGAGTCCTCCACCTGAGAGCTGTGGCCACGAGTAACTTGAGTGATGTCATCGCTGATCTCATGGCTCACTTCAGTTTTTGCATGGAGCTGACAGAGAGCGGTCGTGGTCTGTGGCCGCTCGCTCTCAGCTTCATGTAGCAGAGCTGAAAGCATCGTGGGACCTCATATGGATTACGTCGAACCTGGAGGAGTATTTGGGGATTAATAAAGTGGTGAAAAAGGGTGTTTTTTTATCTTTCATTCCAAATAAAGGATTTTTTTAATGTGTGTGTAAATTTTCTTTAACTTACAGGTTAATCATGGAAGGCATGTCGGGGAGAAGAATGCCATGATTAACCTAGGACTTAGTTGCAGCTATGGGCTGCCATTAACTCCTTATTACCCCGATTGCCACTTCGTCAGGGCAATTCGGGATGAGCCGGGTAGAGTCCCAGGACTGTCGCATCTAATGGATGCGGCAATTCCGGGCGGCTGCTGGCTGATATTGTTAGGCTGGGGGGCTCCCCATAACGTGCAGCTCCCCATCCTGAGAATACCAGCCTTCAGCCGTGTGGCTTTACCCTGACTGGTATCAAAATTGGGGGGGTGCACATTTTTTTTTTTAAATTAGTAGAGGGTGTAGAATGCTGCCAAAACGGACAAAAGAATTGACATGATGCTTGTTTAAATGCAGAGATTTTGTCAAATTTTTGACAATTAAAACACTGCGTTTAAAAAAGCATAGAGCACATGGATTTTGAATGATTCTCATAGACTTTGCTGGAGAAGCAGGACGCATGCATTTTGACAATGTGACGCTGCAGCTTAAAACGCTGCAGAAATGCAAAAAAAAAAAACGCAACGTGCGCGTGAGCCCTTACATGGGATAAAATGTGTCTCTTATAATGAGATGTTAAAAAAATTAGACTTGTTTAATTTACAACAAACATGCCTAAAGCTATGTTCTCACAGGGCTTTTTTGGTAAGTTTTTTTCCTGACGAAAACCTGATCTTGTGGCAGGAAACCTCCTTTGAATCATCTGCATTTTTGGTGCGTTTTCCATGCGTTTTTTTACTGGAGTTTTTGCTGCAGATTTGGTGCGTATTTGCTGCTTTTTTTCTACAAAATGGGTTGTATCAATGAAAAACGCGGCAAATTTGCAGCAAACAATTGACATGCTCATTCTTTAAAAACCTGACCAAAAACGCAGGTATTTGACAAAACAGTCAGGAAAAAAACCTGATGAGTTTGTGTGTGTGCATGAGATTTCAGAAATCTCATAGACTTTGCTGGGGCTGTAAAAAGCAGCTTTTTTTATTAGCATGGATTTGCATAATACCAAGGCAAATTTGCAGCTAAAAGAAGCAGCAAAAACTTACTAAAAAAGCTCTGTGTGAACATACCCTTAGAGGTAATCTGATTTATATGAATAAATATATGTGTGGTCAATTGGAAGGACTGGCACATGACTTATTCCTTCCAAAGACCTTCCAAAGGACCAGTGGCTATTCATTATAAGTGGAGCAAAGGTGATTCCGGTGTCTTCATAGGAAAGGGATCTTCACAGTTAGAGCAGTCAGACAGTGGAATACCCTACTGTAAGAGGTAGTAATGACAGATACTATCACAGAAGTTAAAAAAAGGTTTGCATGTTTTTATCGTAACAAATAGCTGTGGATGTTATAAATAATCTAGCAGTAGAGATTGTATAATTGGTGGAGAAAGATGGATCTTGGTGGATCCAAGTCTTTTTTCAATCAATGTATCTAGGCAGCAGTTCTCCCATGAAATAACAATGTCACATAAACGGTGAGAGTATCGGCACTGACATCATTGGAAAAGCTCCTGCCTTGGAGTTGAGTCTGGTTTTTTTTATATGGGGTTCTTTAGTAATTATGAAAGGGTTGCCAGTAGTGGATAATTCCTTTAACAAAAATGATTATAAAGAAACAAAACTACAGAATAATATTCTCAGAGCAATACACTAATGATTGTGTTCATAAAAAAATATATATTCTATAGTACTTAGCATAATAAATGCAAGAAACTCATCATAAGATCCATAGAGTAACAGGAGACATAATAATCAGCACGTTTTTATCCTTCTTATAAATGTTTAATGATTAAATATATAATAAATCAGCCAAAAGTCTTGTTCCTTTGCACACATGACTGCTAATGTCACAAATATGTGGGCATGGTTATTTCTGAGATAATGATTATAATTGATACTAGTAGCACAAGGTCTGTTTTCCCAAAAGAGGCCATGCTCTGCATTATTAGTCCAGCCCATAATTAAATATCATTCTTTTAAAATATGTTTCAAGTTTCTTAATGAGTCAAAAGCTGGAAAGGTAACCTTTATCCCCTCTGAGTTTTATTTATCTATTATTAAACATTGTTACTGAGCTACAGTCTATCACTAGATTGCTAAACCTGCATCATTTCCGTTTTATAATTGCACAATTAGTGCCAGAGCTTGCTATCATATATCAGCTAGGCTTTGCTAAGAGGAAAATAGGAAAAATAAGGTGTCTACAAAGACACTTCAAATGCATCTTATTTTCATTAGCTTCCAGATTTTGCAGAATAGAAGCCTATTTATCATGATCTGTTTTTCCACCAGAAGCCACCCCTGTAACCTTGGCCTTGCAATTTTCATTATGACCTTGAGCTAAGTTGTTGAGGATCACATTTGCTTGTTCTTACTTGCTTATCTAATGCAAAATCCATTAATTTCTAGTCTATTGCTAAACAGATACTTTTTAGTATATAAGATATTTAATATTCAATAAACCGTAATCCAAAGAGCAAACACAATTAAATGTACATTCTATAAGATTCATACCATAATGTATATGCATAAATGTAATATATCGCCATAATATAACATGTCTTTACATATATACAGTATATATATATATATATATATATATATATATATATATATATATGCGGAAGTATGTACATATTACTTAGTGTATATTTTGTGCATATATAAGTATATATATATATATATATATATACTGTGCATATATATATATATATATATATATATATATATATATATATATGTATATATATATATAATTTATATATTCTTTATATACAGTATATATATATATATATATATATATATATATATATATATATATATATATATATATATATGCATATATATTATATATATGTGTATATATATTATATAATGTGTGTCTGTGTGTGTGTATATATATATATATATATATATATATGCGGAAATATGTGCATTATGTATTATTCTGCATGTGTATATAGCTATATTACTTTCACACACGCACCATGTACTCTTGCCCTCAATCAACATACATGTCCTTAAGCTGCTGTGAGAATTTATAGAATTCATACAACAATGTATATGCACAAATGTAATATGTGTATATTTTTATATATATATATATATATATATATATATATGTATATATACATATATATACAGTATATGTATATATATGTATATATATATATATATATATATATATATATATACATATATATACAGTATATATGCAGAAATATGTATATATTATCTTGTATATATATATATATATATATATATTATTTTCACACACGCACCATGTACTCTTGCCCTCAATCAACATACATGTCCTTAAGCTGCTGTAAGAATTTATAGAATTCATAAATTCATACAACAATGTATATGCACAAATGTAATATGTGAATATTATATATATATATATATATATATATATATATATATATATATATATATATATATATATATATATATATATGTATACAGTGTGTATATATATATATATATATATATATATATACAGCATATATGCAGAAATATGTATATATGATCTTGTATATATATATATATTATTTTCACACACGCACCATGTACTCTTGCCCTCCATCAACATACATGTCCTTAAGCTGCTGTAAGAAGTGTATTAAGCAGCTGAAGAAAATCCATTCACATTCTGCTGTGTTGCTTTCTTCTCAAGTCATGAACCCATCACAGACTGTTTCTAGCTGTAGGTTGCACAGTGAAGATTTACAATGCCAGTTATTCATACATCTGCCTTCTCTTTCTCTCCTCCTTCCACTCCCCCTTATTCTTTAATCCCTTGGGCGAGGGCAACCTTGATACTGAGACTCATAAAATTCATGCAGGCTTATCATCCTTGGTGAAGGCTTCAGGCACTCATTACCGCATCCAACTGCCTGCTCACTGCCATGACAGAACTGGGCCCATGGCTTATATTTTTAACAACAAAACATACCAATTTGCTAAACAGAAGGGGATGTTAAAAGCCTTAGAAAATGATGTGTTTATAATGATCAGTCTTTTTAATTACTTGCTGACTGCTGATGATAAATTGGTTACCGGAAATATACAAATGATTACACTGAGTCTGCTTATTAGGGAGAGTGATATATATTTATTTTTATATAATATATATAAGATATATTTACCCTTGGAGACCCTGCTGACACCGCAGCAAAGTTAACCCTCTCTGCTTGGCTGTGAATAATTGAATGCTTTAGCATAATAAATTCAAGCTCATGCATGCACAAGTGATTTTGTTTGCTTCTTATAATCCAGGATTTTGTGTCTTTAACATCTGTTGAAAGTGTATTCGTACTGTGGAACTGTAAAAAGTTTTTCGGCTCAACTACAAAGATTGATGTGTAGCTATCATAGACAGCTTAGTGCAAGTATAGTCAAGAAAAGTGCATAATACAGTAATGTTGCATTTACATTCTGCTGAGATTTAGTGACATCAGATGACATTACCTGTGACTGAGCATGATGATAATGTGTTTAACTACCATGTTTAGGGCTCATTCTCATGCCCATATATTCCATCTGCCTATTTCTTGGTAATAGCAGCAACTTATCCTAATAAAAAAAAGGATAAATAATGTTACTAAAAAAAACTTATCTGACCTTGGCAAGAAGTATTCACATGAAGCTAGACTATGGATAAAAAAACAGCCATGTGAATGGACGCTTAGGCTGCTATAAATGTCTTTTTTTCTGTGCTAAAAATCTTATTTTTGTCATGCACTATATTTTAGTCTATAGTAGTGAACAGACCCTTAAAAAGGTTGGTTACTTCATTAGAAAAGTGGAGTTGAACCAAATAATCAGTAGCAAAAAAAAGTGAGATACTAATCAATCTTCCACGAGCCAGCACTTGTTCTAATCTACTGCTTCTGTCTTTGTTATGACTACACGGCGCATCACCACTGCAGCAAATCACTGAGCTCAGCAACCCTGGCTGTTGATGGCACAATTTGCCAAACTTTGTTATAGGCTACAGTGGAGATGCATCTTCTGCATCTACATAAGAGCTTACTTTCAGGCCTTGGTTTCAGGACTTGATCCGGTGACCTTTTTGTGCCATGGTCAGTTTTTTTCCCTGCTGAGCCACAGCCTGATTGGTTTCTTTTCCATTGCTGATGGTTCTTTTATCTTTGCTTCTTCCTTTGGTCACAGTCAGATGTTCTAACTTTCAAACTATCAAATCCCGGATGGGCCCATTTATACTCACCTTTCACCAAGCTACTCTACTGGCTATATTCCTAGATGGATGGCTATTTGGAATCCCAGTGCTCCATTTAAGAATATCTTGCTTATGATATGTCCCAGCATTCTTTTCATCTTGTTATGTTTTTAATTTGAGGGATTTCCACGTGTTCAGTAGTCTATTGGGTTTCTTCCATTTTCCTCCATCTTCCCTGTATGACAAGTTTTAAGCCCGGTGTCTCACCCTCAGCTTGTGTGCACTTTGTTTATGGTTATTGTTGTTTGGTATTACACTTTATATGGTTGAGGTTGCAGGTAAGGACATTCAGGATCAGCCAACATTGATTGTATAATCTTATGTCAACCTCAAATCAGAGTCAGATGCATGGCTTATCCTTCTCTTAATAGGGACCTGTGGATTGCAGCGTTCACACCTTTCCTGCTGTGTCTATCACCTTGTAAGCCATGTATTGGGGTAGGCTCTTTAAGATACAGCGAAATCACGAACAGGAAATAGATGGCTTCAAAACTAAATCAACCAGCAAAAGTTCTTTACTCCAACTTGGATATGAACATAATTAAAACAGAGGAAAACACTCAGGGAAAATTCACAGACACTCTGCGAAGAGGCTGAGACCCTTGTGCTATACAGCGTGGCATCTTACAATATGTGTCAACTACAATATGTACACTATGCGTTACCTACAAGCATGATTGGATACTCCAATCACCAACTACCTATTAATAACATTTAATCTGAAAGAAATGAATGGGTGTGTTATACGAGCCGCCTACGGTATAGCACAACAGTTTAAAAACTTACCATTAATTCACTCCAAATCTTAACTAAATATTCCCTAGCCCCAATATAAATGCAGTGAACTTTGATGGAGGGCCCTCAGTGTCTCCTGGAATGACAGAACAAATTATAATATACAACGGCTGCTTAGCCAGAAAGGGTGTGTAATAACCTAAACAAATAACATCTACTTATATTGTTCAACACCAAGTCCCTCAAGAATGATCTCAAATATGGCCTAAAGTTTGTGTTAGGCCTTAGCAACACCTAGATGTAAGTGAGGTTATTGTGGTCCACACAGAATCCTTAATGGCGAAGAGTTAGATGACATAGTCATGGAAACGATGATCCCAAATGGTGATTGTGCAGTAACTGCGGCCTGACAGGGTTATTATGCCTATCTATACTATCTACAGGTCCTGACTGAGTCTCGAATTTTCTGGCGCCAAACTGATGTGAGGTGTGTGCACGGTTACCCACTGCGATGGTGTTGTGGGCCTTAGTTATCTTACCAACCCGGGTCTGCTCTGGACAATATGTCTGAAGTACACAGTCAGATGAGAGGCCTCTCCAACAGATGAGCATTACTGCTGGTAACTGTGACTTGTCTTCTTGGCAACGTCCTATCAACCTCATAACAGCGTCCTTTCAGCAATCTTCTCCCATCTGGTAAGGATTCGGATACAGTCACGGTCAGCTCCACTCTGTCACAGCTCTGGTCAAGATGATAAATTTCTACTCGCAAATATTATTTCTTCCCTTTTCTGCACGTCCTCTGTCTCTGAGTTCATTCACTGCCAACTGCCTATCGCTGACAAGATGGCCACCACTTTACTTCCTGTGATGTACCTTTTTATATCAGCTTGTAGCTCTGCCCCCATCTGAGCTACCTATTGCAGTCTTTCATCTATGCTGAAAAGCAGTGGCCTCTTGGGTTGAATAATTACATTTAAGTCCCTTATAAAGTATCACATCATTACTGACAACAATCCGGGGGTAAAGTTACATACAATAAATACTGTTCACATGTATACAATGTTCACATTTATGCGGCACAAATATATGCGTCTAAACCATCCTTGTGAGGTGGTACAGGGGCTTGTCATACGCATCTTTAACCAAGTACATATTTCTCTCCATCTCTCTTCCAACCTTATGACTGATAGAGCTAAGTCATAACATTATAGCCAGCCCATTTAAGTGTGCTGGGGCATCATTATGGATCCTGTTGATGTCTTGGCCATGAAACTATGGGCCTTGTCCATGGAAGTGGCAGATATCAAGCTGCAGTAGCAGCATGCATATTCTGCTGCTCCAGATGATTTGGTGCATCTGAATGCCACATCTGAACCTAAGGTAAAATTGTGGAACTGCTTTGACAGACATAAAAGTAAATTTTATAGTTTTCCTGCCTCATGCTAATTGTAGTTTTGCCTCTTTCCTGTCTCTTCTGGGTTTGAGAGTCAACGAGCTGACATTGTTTTGTCGTTCCTCTCATTTTCTTTGCCTGAGAACTCTCCTGCATTTACCTCTATTAAGGCTTTTTTCTTGACTGTTGGCCCCATTCATAATGACCATGACCAAGTTGCAGTAGCCAAATTCAAGATCCGCAAGCTGGTTCAAGAAGGCTGTAGAGTTGAGGACTACTGCTCAAAGTTTAGATATTGGGTAATAGAGATCTGCAGGAATGATTCTGCTCTTTGGAGTTAGTTCTGTCAGGGATTTTTGGGTCAGACTAGGGACTTTATGGCTTATAACACCTACCCAAAGTCCCTGGAGGAGGCTATGGCACTGGCTGTTGGTTTAGATAGAAGCCTGAGAGATAGACATGTTTAAAGGCATTTCAGTAGCAACTTCCTCACTACCAGTTGACACTGAAGAACCTATACAAATTGGTGCTGCAGAAACACTAAAGCCAGGACTGAACTTAGAGCACCCACTCAGTTTTATTTATATTGCAGTGGTTTTTGTCATGCCATTATTCAATGTTTTAAATATATTAAAGATTTTTAAAGGAAAAAAAAATAGATTTTCTTTGTGGAGATGCAGGTTTCAAGCATTTGATTTTGTGTCTCACACAGTAGCCCATATCTAACAATGTTAAAGCTGATGAATTGTCACCTAGCATTTTCCCAGATTTGAGAGACAGAGAACTAACTAGTCAGGGTTCTTAAGCGGGCTTTACACACTGCGATATCGGTCCCGATATCGCTAGTGTGGGTACCCGCCCCCATCTGTTGCGCGACACGGGCAAATCGCTGCCCGTGCCACACAACATCGCCCAGACCCGTCACACATACTTACCTGCCCGGCGACGTCGTTGTGACCGACGAACCGCCTCCTTTCTAAGGGGGCGGTCCGTGCAGCATCACAGCGACTTTACTGAGCGGCCGCCCAATAGCAGTGGAGGGGCGGAGCTGAGCGGGACGTAACATCCCGCCCACCTCCTTCCTTCCGCATAGCGGCCGGGAGGCAGGTAAGGAGAGCTTCCTCGTTCCTGCGGTGTCACACGGAGCGATGTGTGCTGCTGCAGGAACGAGGAACAACCTCGTTACTACTGCAGTAACGATTTTTGAGAATGGACCCCCATGTCACCGATGAGCGATTTTGCACGTTTTTGCAACGATGCAAAATCGCTCATCGATGTCACACGCAACGGCATCGCTAATGCGGCCGGATGTGCGTCACCAATTCCGTGACCCCAACGAGTTCGCATTAGCGATGTCGTAGCGTATAAAGCCCCCTTTAGGGAAGTGATGTACTCGGTGCCCTGAGAGCAGACCTCAGACAGCACATTAAGATTGCTAAGGGCAATGCACTGAGAGTGCATAAATAAGCTGTATGTACCACTATCTTTGAGACTATATCTGCTTAAAGAAATAGAGTTTCATTTTAGTGGGACATGCAGATTTTTCTGTCATGTGGAATTCTCTTTCTAGAACTTTTTTGGTGGCAGAATGCTCATAGGAATACTCAAGAATATGCCCAGAATTTCAGAGTCTGTGCCAGGGCTAAGACTGCAGCGGGTTTACACTCGCCTAGCAAGGTTCCGTTGTGACCTAGTACTCAGTTGACTTGTGACTAGAGTTGAGCGCGGTTCGTGGTTCGTGGTTCTCCAGTTCGCGGCTCGAGTGATTTTGGGGCATGTTCTAGATCGAACTAGAACTCGAGCTTTTTGCAAAAGCTCGGTAGTTCTAGAAACGTTCGAGAACGGTTCTAGCAGCCAAAAAACAGCTAAATCATAGCTTGGTTTCTGCTGTAATAGTGTAAGTCACTCTGTGAATCAAACTATTATCACATTTCAGTGTATAGTGTGCGTGAACAGCGCCTTCAGATCACTGCTGTTTCTATAATGGCGATCGCCATTTTTTTTTTTTTTTTTTCTTGTCTTCCTTCCCTAAGCGCGCGCGTCTTGTGGGGCGGGCCAGCATGTCAGCCAATCCCAGACACACACACAGCTAAGTGGACTTTGAGCCAGAGAAGCAACGGCATGTGTGATAGGATCTGCATGTCACATGTCCCTGCATTATAAAACCGGACATTTTCTTCACGGACGCCATTATCTGCCTTCTGCGTCTTTGGTGTCAGACATCACTGTCGCAGCTCCGTCTTCCTGAGTCCTATAGCCGATACAGCTGTATGCGCTGCATACACAGCGTTAGACAGCTTAGGGAGAGCACTTTATAGCAGTCCTTTTAAGGGCTCCAACCGGCAGGGTCAGAGAGCCATAGGTGACAGGTCCTGCAAACAGCAACAGCGTCTGTGTAGCCCAGGTCAGGGATTTCCTACCTGCATTTCACCATTAGGAGGGAATAGAAAGGCAGTCTTCCATTCCTCTACCCAGAGCACCACAATCCTGCCACTGTACCCTCTTGTCCTCTGCACACTCCAACTGATAACTAAGCCATTATACTAGCAAACACTCAGTGTACCTAGTGGCATCCTATACGTGGCTATTGGACTTTGCTATAGTCCCACTAGTGCAAAGACATTTGCAGAGCGCGTCTGCCTGCATTGCACACTACAACTCATTCTAACCAAGCCATTATACTAGCAAACACTCAGTGTACCTAGTGGCATCCTATACGTGGCTATTGGACTTTGCTATAGTCCCACTAGTGCAAAGACATTTGCAGAGCGCGTCTGCCTGCGTTGCACACTACAACTCATTCTAACCAAGCCATTATACTAGCAAACACTCAGTGTACCTAGTGGCATCCTATACGTGGCTATTGGACTTTGCTATAGTCCCACTAGTGCAAAGACATTTGCAGAGCGCGTCTGCCTGCGTTGCACACTACAACTCATTCTAACCAAGCCATTATACTAGCAAACACTCAGTGTACCTAGTGGCATCCTATACGTGGCTATTGGACTTTGCTATAGTCCCACTAGTGCAAAGACATTTGCAGAGCGCGTCTGCCTGCGTTGCACACTACAACTCATTCTAACCAAGCCATTATACTAGCAAACACTCAGTGTACCTAGTGGCATCCTATACGTGGCTATTGGACTTTGCTATAGTCCCACTAGTGCAAAGACATTTGCAGAGCGCGTCTGCCTGCGTTGCACACTACAACTCATTCTAACCAAGCCATTATACTAGCAAACACTCAGTGTACCTAGTGGCATCCTATACGTGGCTATTGGACTTTGCTATAGTCCCACTAGTGCAAAGACATTTGCAGAGCGCGTCTGCCTGCGTTGCACACTACAACTCATTCTAACCAAGCCATTATACTAGCAAACACTCAGTGTACCTAGTGGCATCCTATACGTGGCTATTGGACTTTGCTATAGTCCCACTAGTGCAAAGACATTTGCAGAGCGCGTCTGCCTGCGTTGCACACTACAACTCATTCTAACCAAGCCATTATACTAGCAAACACTCAGTGTACCTAGTGGCATCCTATACGTGGCTATTGGACTTTGCTATAGTCCCACTAGTGCAAAGACATTTGCAGAGCGCGTCTGCCTGCGTTGCACACTACAACTCATTCTAACCAAGCCATTATACTAGCAAACACTCAGTGTACCTAGTGGCATCCTATACGTGGCTATTGGACTTTGCTATAGTCCCACTAGTGCAAAGACATTTGCAGAGCGCGTCTGCCTGCGTTGCACACTACAACTCATTCTAACCAAGCCATTATACTAGCAAACACTCAGTGTACCTAGTGGCATCCTATACGTGGCTATTGGACTTTGCTATAGTCCCACTAGTGCAAAGACATTTGCAGAGCGCGTCTGCCTGCGTTGCACACTACAACTCATTCTAACCAAGCCATTATACTAGCAAACACTCAGTGTACCTAGTGGCATCCTATACGTGGCTATTGGACTTTGCTATAGTCCCACTAGTGCAAAGACATTTGCAGAGCGCGTCTGCCTGCGTTGCACACTACAACTCATTCTAACCAAGCCATTATACTAGCAAACACTCAGTGTACCTAGTGGCATCCTATACGTGGCTATTGGACTTTGCTATAGTCCCACTAGTGCAAAGACATTTGCAGAGCGCGTCTGCCTGCGTTGCACACTACAACTCATTCTAACCAAGCCATTATACTAGCAAACACTCAGTGTACCTAGTGGCATCCTATACGTGGCTATTGGACTTTGCTATAGTCCCACTAGTGCAAAGACATTTGCAGAGCGCGTCTGCCTGCGTTGCACACTACAACTCATTCTAACCAAGCCATTATACTAGCAAACACTCAGTGTACCTAGTGGCATCCTATACGTGGCTATTGGACTTTGCTATAGTCCCACTAGTGCAAAGACATTTGCAGAGCGCGTCTGCCTGCGTTGCACACTACAACTCATTCTAACCAAGCCATTATACTAGCAAACACTCAGTGTACCTAGTGGCATCCTATACGTGGCTATTGGACTTTGCTATAGTCCCACTAGTGCAAAGACATTTGCAGAGCGCGTCTGCCTGCGTTGCACACTACAACTCATTCTAACCAAGCCATTATACTAGCAAACACTCAGTGTACCTAGTGGCATCCTATACGTGGCTATTGGACTTTGCTATAGTCCCACTAGTGCAAAGACATTTGCAGAGCGCGTCTGCCTGCGTTGCACACTACAACTCATTCTAACCAAGCCATTATACTAGCAAACACTCAGTGTACCTAGTGGCATCCTATACGTGGCTATTGGACTTTGCTATAGTCCCACTAGTGCAAAGACATTTGCAGAGCGCGTCTGCCTGCGTTGCACACTACAACTCATTCTAACCAAGCCATTATACTAGCAAACACTCAGTGTACCTAGTGGCATCCTATACGTGGCTATTGGACTTTGCTATAGTCCCACTAGTGCAAAGACATTTGCAGAGCGCGTCTGCCTGCGTTGCACACTACAACTCATTCTAACCAAGCCATTATACTAGCAAACACTCAGTGTACCTAGTGGCATCCTATACGTGGCTATTGGACTTTGCTATAGTCCCACTAGTGCAAAGACATTTGCAGAGCGCGTCTGCCTGCGTTGCACACTACAACTCATTCTAACCAAGCCATTATACTAGCAAACACTCAGTGTACCTAGTGGCATCCTATACGTGGCTATTGGACTTTGCTATAGTCCCACTAGTGCAAAGACATTTGCAGAGCGCGTCTGCCTGCGTTGCACACTACAACTCATTCTAACCAAGCCATTATACTAGCAAACACTCAGTGTACCTAGTGGCATCCTATACGTGGCTATTGGACTTTGCTATAGTCCCACTAGTGCAAAGACATTTGCAGAGCGCGTCTGCCTGCGTTGCACACTACAACTCATTCTAACCAAGCCATTATACTAGCAAACACTCAGTGTACCTAGTGGCATCCTATACGTGGCTATTGGACTTTGCTATAGTCCCACTAGTGCAAAGACATTTGCAGAGCGCGTCTGCCTGCGTTGCACACTACAACTCATTCTAACCAAGCCATTATACTAGCAAACACTCAGTGTACCTAGTGGCATCCTATACGTGGCTATTGGACTTTGCTATAGTCCCACTAGTGCAAAGACATTTGCAGAGCGCGTCTGCCTGCGTTGCACACTACAACTCATTCTAACCAAGCCATTATACTAGCAAACACTCAGTGTACCTAGTGGCATCCTATACGTGGCTATTGGACTTTGCTATAGTCCCACTAGTGCAAAGACATTTGCAGAGCGCGTCTGCCTGCGTTGCACACTACAACTCATTCTAACCAAGCCATTATACTAGCAAACACTCAGTGTACCTAGTGGCATCCTATACGTGGCTATTGGACTTTGCTATAGTCCCACTAGTGCAAAGACATTTGCAGAGCGCGTCTGCCTGCGTTGCACACTACAACTCATTCTAACCAAGCCATTATACTAGCAAACACTCAGTGTACCTAGTGGCATCCTATACGTGGCTATTGGACTTTGCTATAGTCCCACTAGTGCAAAGACATTTGCAGAGCGCGTCTGCCTGCGTTGCACACTACAACTCATTCTAACCAAGCCATTATACTAGCAAACACTCAGTGTACCTAGTGGCATCCTATACGTGGCTATTGGACTTTGCTATAGTCCCACTAGTGCAAAGACATTTGCAGAGCGCGTCTGCCTGCGTTGCACACTACAACTCATTCTAACCAAGCCATTATACTAGCAAACACTCAGTGTACCTAGTGGCATCCTATACGTGGCTATTGGACTTTGCTATAGTCCCACTAGTGCAAAGACATTTGCAGAGCGCGTCTGCCTGCGTTGCACACTACAACTCATTCTAACCAAGCCATTATACTAGCAAACACTCAGTGTACCTAGTGGCATCCTATACGTGGCTATTGGACTTTGCTATAGTCCCACTAGTGCAAAGACATTTGCAGAGCGCGTCTGCCTGCGTTGCACACTACAACTCATTCTAACCAAGCCATTATACTAGCAAACACTCAGTGTACCTAGTGGCATCCTATACGTGGCTATTGGACTTTGCTATAGTCCCACTAGTGCAAAGACATTTGCAGAGCGCGTCTGCCTGCGTTGCACACTACAACTCATTCTAACCAAGCCATTATACTAGCAAACACTCAGTGTACCTAGTGGCATCCTATACGTGGCTATTGGACTTTGCTATAGTCCCACTAGTGCAAAGACATTTGCAGAGCGCGTCTGCCTGCGTTGCACACTACAACTCATTCTAACCAAGCCATTATACTAGCAAACACTCAGTGTACCTAGTGGCATCCTATACGTGGCTATTGGACTTTGCTATAGTCCCACTAGTGCAAAGACATTTGCAGAGCGCGTCTGCCTGCGTTGCACACTACAACTCATTCTAACCAAGCCATTATACTAGCAAACACTCAGTGTACCTAGTGGCATCCTATACGTGGCTATTGGACTTTGCTATAGTCCCACTAGTGCAAAGACATTTGCAGAGCGCGTCTGCCTGCGTTGCACACTACAACTCATTCTAACCAAGCCATTATACTAGCAAACACTCAGTGTACCTAGTGGCATCCTATACGTGGCTATTGGACTTTGCTATAGTCCCACTAGTGCAAAGACATTTGCAGAGCGCGTCTGCCTGCGTTGCACACTACAACTCATTCTAACCAAGCCATTATACTAGCAAACACTCAGTGTACCTAGTGGCATCCTATACGTGGCTATTGGACTTTGCTATAGTCCCACTAGTGCAAAGACATTTGCAGAGCGCGTCTGCCTGCGTTGCACACTACAACTCATTCTAACCAAGCCATTATACTAGCAAACACTCAGTGTACCTAGTGGCATCCTATACGTGGCTATTGGACTTTGCTATAGTCCCACTAGTGCAAAGACATTTGCAGAGCGCGTCTGCCTGCGTTGCACACTACAACTCATTCTAACCAAGCCATTATACTAGCAAACACTCAGTGTACCTAGTGGCATCCTATACGTGGCTATTGGACTTTGCTATAGTCCCACTAGTGCAAAGACATTTGCAGAGCGCGTCTGCCTGCGTTGCACACTACAACTCATTCTAACCAAGCCATTATACTAGCAAACACTCAGTGTACCTAGTGGCATCCTATACGTGGCTATTGGACTTTGCTATAGTCCCACTAGTGCAAAGACATTTGCAGAGCGCGTCTGCCTGCGTTGCACACTACAACTCATTCTAACCAAGCCATTATACTAGCAAACACTCAGTGTACCTAGTGGCATCCTATACGTGGCTATTGGACTTTGCTATAGTCCCACTAGTGCAAAGACATTTGCAGAGCGCGTCTGCCTGCGTTGCACACTACAACTCATTCTAACCAAGCCATTATACTAGCAAACACTCAGTGTACCTAGTGGCATCCTATACGTGGCTATTGGACTTTGCTATAGTCCCACTAGTGCAAAGACATTTGCAGAGCGCGTCTGCCTGCGTTGCACACTACAACTCATTCTAACCAAGCCATTATACTAGCAAACACTCAGTGTACCTAGTGGCATCCTATACGTGGCTATTGGACTTTGCTATAGTCCCACTAGTGCAAAGACATTTGCAGAGCGCGTCTGCCTGCGTTGCACACTACAACTCATTCTAACCAAGCCATTATACTAGCAAACACTCAGTGTACCTAGTGGCATCCTATACGTGGCTATTGGACTTTGCTATAGTCCCACTAGTGCAAAGACATTTGCAGAGCGCGTCTGCCTGCGTTGCACACTACAACTCATTCTAACCAAGCCATTATACTAGCAAACACTCAGTGTACCTAGTGGCATCCTATACGTGGCTATTGGACTTTGCTATAGTCCCACTAGTGCAAAGACATTTGCAGAGCGCGTCTGCCTGCGTTGCACACTACAACTCATTCTAACCAAGCCATTATACTAGCAAACACTCAGTGTACCTAGTGGCATCCTATACGTGGCTATTGGACTTTGCTATAGTCCCACTAGTGCAAAGACATTTGCAGAGCGCGTCTGCCTGCGTTGCACACTACAACTCATTCTAACCAAGCCATTATACTAGCAAACACTCAGTGTACCTAGTGGCATCCTATACGTGGCTATTGGACTTTGCTATAGTCCCACTAGTGCAAAGACATTTGCAGAGCGCGTCTGCCTGCGTTGCACACTACAACTCATTCTAACCAAGCCATTATACTAGCAAACACTCAGTGTACCTAGTGGCATCCTATACGTGGCTATTGGACTTTGCTATAGTCCCACTAGTGCAAAGACATTTGCAGAGCGCGTCTGCCTGCGTTGCACACTACAACTCATTCTAACCAAGCCATTATACTAGCAAACACTCAGTGTACCTAGTGGCATCCTATACGTGGCTATTGGACTTTGCTATAGTCCCACTAGTGCAAAGACATTTGCAGAGCGCGTCTGCCTGCGTTGCACACTACAACTCATTAAAACCAAGCCATTATACTAGCAAACACTCAGTGTACCTAGTGGCATCCTATACGTGGCTATTGGACTTTGCTATAGTCCCACTAGTGCAAAGACATTTGCAGAGCGCGTCTGCCTGCGTTGCACACTACAACTCATTCTAACCAAGCCATTATACTAGCAAACACTCAGTGTACCTAGTGGCATCCTATACGTGGCTATTGGACTTTGCTATAGTCCCACTAGTGCAAAGACATTTGCAGCACGTCTGCCTGCGTTGCACACTCCAACTAATTATAACTAAGTTGCATTGTCAGGGATATTTATTCTTTATTATTCTGCTGTTAATAAAGCTAGACCACCACTGCAATCTTCACCACCTCTCAATTTTTACTACCACATTTTCAGTCCACAATCTTGTCGCAATCAACATGAGTGGCAAAATGACAGATGCTGGTGGAAAGGGGAAGAGGCGTGGTGGAAAAGGCAAAAAAGGTTTTGTCCGTGGGGAAGGTGGCAAAGCTCCATTATCATCTGCTGAAGATAGACCATCTACCAGCAAAAGTAAGATGTCTACTACTTACCGTGGACAATCCGATGTGCTCCCTTTTTTACGGACACGAACAACAGGAAGAAAGGTAGATGATGGGCAAAAAAGGAAAATGCTTGAATGGATCTCAAGTGGTCCAACAAGTGCCCTCTCAGCCACTTCAAGTACCGCATCCAAAAAACACCAGTCCTCTGAGTTGTCATCCCAATCACACTTGATTTCTCCCAGCTCTGAAGTCTCCATCAGCCCTGCACAGTATGGTGGAACTGAGATGGCTGAGTCTGCAGAGCTGTTCAGTCACACTATAGCCTGGGAATCAGAGGTCTGCTCCCAAGCTACAGTGAGTACAGAACAGGAAATGGTCTGCAGTGATGCCCAGAACCTTTGTGACTCAGATTCAGGCCGTGAGGACCAAGTTTCTGAGCATAATGTTGACCCTTTGTCACAAACTGTAACACCTGTGGTTATAGACAATGAGGAACATACTGATGAAGATGAGACGCAGATACCCGATTGGGATGACAACTTAAATATTCCGTCAGGGCAAGAAGAGGCTCGGTCTGAGGGGGAGGGGAGTGCAAACACAACAATTGATGATGACGTTCTAGATCCCACCTACTGTCAACCCCCAGTCAGGCACTCGAGGAGGTCAACAGAGGCGGTGGAGGAGGATGCAACCGACGACGAAGTTACCTTGCGCCTTCCTGGACAGAGTCGGAGCACTGGTAGCACGTCTACAACTGCATCCTCAGCCACCACTCTGCCTATGAGCATTATTCGGGGTGGATCAACAGGTCGCATGGCCTCTAAGCCTTGCCTAGCCTGGTCCTTTTTTCACATCGAAAAAGATCGCCCAACTCATGTGATATGTAACATTTGTCATGATTCTCTTAGTAGAGGTCAAAAGCTCAGCAGTTTGACAACTTCTTCCATGAATCGTCACATGAATAAATATCATAAGTCCCGGTGGGAAGCTCACCGTGCTGCAATGCGGCCTAGCGGAGCGAACCATCCACCGCCCGCCCCTTCCACTGCATCCGCGCGCTC
The DNA here is from genome assembly GCF_048569485.1 of Anomaloglossus baeobatrachus. NCBI lineage: Eukaryota > Metazoa > Chordata > Amphibia > Anura > Aromobatidae > Anomaloglossus > Anomaloglossus baeobatrachus. The sequence continues at coordinate 494,789,195 of NC_134354.1, forward strand.
TTCATCTTCTAGGACTGTGGGGACAGCTGCCACACCTGTTTTTCCACGCAAAACTTCCACCACTGTAACCGCAACAGGCAGTTTGCTTGTAAGGTCGTCAGTTGGTTTGGAAGGGGAAACAAGTGAGTGTGTACAGCTCTCTCAGACATCGATAGCACCAACGTTGGATGAAGGCAACATCATGTCTCCGCCTGCACTTTCCTCACAAACCTGCATTTTTCCAGGGACACCCTACTCAACACCGTCTACACACAGCAGCCAGATCTCTGTCCCTCAGATGTGGTCAAATAAAAGGCCACTTCCTCCGACCCATGACAAAGCTAAGAGGTTGACTCTATCCCTCTGTAAGCTGTTGGCTACCGAAATGCTGCCTTTCCGCCTAGTGGACACACAGGATTTTAGAGACCTTATGTCTGTCGCTGTGCCCCAGTACCAGATGCCTAGTCGCCACTACTTCTCTAAGAAAGGTGTGCCCGCGCTACACCAGCATGTCGCACACAACATCACCGCTTCCTTGAGAAACTCTGTGTGTGAACGGGTGCATTTCACCACCGATACTTGGACCAGTAAGCATGGACAGGGACGTTACATGTCGCTGACTGGGCACTGGGTAACTATGGTGATAGATGGTGAAGGGTCTGCTGCACAAGTCTTGCCGTCCCCACGACTTGTGTGTCAATCCTCTGTCTGTCCAAGTTCCGCCACTGCTTCTGCATCCTCCACCTCATCTGGGTCCTCCACCTCCGCCCCAAGCCTGCCTGGTCAGGCCACCAGCGTTCTCACTGCGCAGAAGGAATCACGCACCCCTCATTACTATGCTGGCAGCAGAGCGCAACGGCATCAGGCGGTCTTTAGCTTGACATGTCTTGGTAATAAGAGTCACACAGCTGAGGAGTTGTGGTCAGCTTTGCGGTCCGAGTTTAATAAATGGTTGTCTCCACTCAAACTGCAGCCTGGTAAGGCCGTGTGCGACAATGCTGCAAACCTGGGTGCGGCACTTCGCCTGGGCAAGGTGACACACGTACCTTGTATGGCTCACGTGTTGAACCTTGTCGTGCAGCAATTTTTAACACACTATCCCGGCCTAGATGGCCTTCTGAACAGGGCACGAAAACTGTCAGCTCACTTCCGCCGTTCAAGCGCCGCAGCAGAGCGACTTGCATCGCTCCAGAAGTCTTTCGGCCTGCCGGTTCATCGCCTGAAATGCGATGTGGCGACACGCTGGAATTCAACTCTCCACATGTTACAGCGACTGTGGCAGCACCGCAGAGCCCTGGTGCAATACGTCATGACGTATAGCCTGGGCCAACGAGATGCAGAGGTGGGGCAGATCACCCTGATGGAGTGGTCTCAGATCAAGGACCTATGCACCCTTCTGCACAGTTTCGACATGGCGACGAATATGTTTAGCTCTGACAATGCCATTATCAGCATGACGATTCCAGTCATTTACATGCTGGAGCACACGCTAAACACTATTCGGAGTCAGGGGGTGGGACAACATGAAGGGGAGGAACTACAGGAGGATTCATATGCGCAAGGGACAACAACATCACGAAGGTCCAGACGTTCATCATCACCAACGCAGCAGGCATGGGACCATGGGGGACAGGGATCGACAAGGGCGCATAGTAGCAGGCGAAATGTTGAGCAAGGTGCAGGAGAACATGAAGAAATGGAGGACGAACTGTCCATGGACATGGAAGACTCAGCGGATGAGGGAGACCTTGGTCAAATTTCAGTTGAAAGAGGTTGGGGTCAGATGTCAGAGGAAGAAAGAACGGGTAGCACCTCTATGCCACAAACACAGCATGGACTTGGTCCGCATGGCTGCGCAAGACACATGAGTGCCTTTTTGTTGCACTACCTCCAACATGACAGTCGTATTGTCAAAATTAGAAGTGATGATGACTACTGGATTGCCACACTATTAGATCCCCGGTACAAGTCCAAATTTTGTGACATAATTCCAGCCATAGAAAGGGACGCACGTATGCAGGAGTATCAGCAGAAGCTGTTACTAGATCTTAGCTCGGCTTTTCCACCAAACAACCGTGCAGGTGCAGGGAGTGAATCTCCCAGTTGTAACTTGACAAACATGGGACGGTCTCGTCATCTTCAACAGTCTACCCGTACCAGTAGGACCTTTTCTGGTGCCGGTAACAGCAATTTTATGGAATCTTTTCATAATTTTTTTAGACCCTCTTTTGCAAGGCCACCAGAGACAACAAGTCTGACACATAGTCAACGGCTGGAGAGGATGATACAGGAGTATCTCCAAATGAACATCGATGCCATGACTGTGCAACTGGAGCCTTGCTCCTTTTGGGCTTCAAACCTACAAAAATGGCCAGAGCTCGCAACTTACGCCTTGGAGATTTTGTCGTGTCCAGCTGCCAGCGTTGTCTCTGAACGTGTATTCAGTGCTGCTGGGTGTGTGCTGACAGATAAGCGCACGCGTCTGTCCAGTGACAATGTGGACAGACTGACGTTCATCAAAATGAACAAGTCATGGATCCAGAAGGAATTTACTACCCCTGTGTCATCCTGGGGAGAGTAAATGCTTGTGGATTTGGAATGTGCTTGATGCAAATCAAAACATCCTGTTTGCAACTAGGGCCCAAGTGCTGCCACTGATGGGGTGGGTGTCTGTGTGGCCCAATTTTTGGAAAAAAGGGAGACTCCGCTTGGAGTAACCCTTGCTTGCTGTGTTTTTAAAAGAAGCCAAGATGAACAGAGCTGGGATCAGGAAAGACTTTGCTACCTACCCCGGTGTCATCCTGGGGACGGCTAAGAATAGCGTATTTTTGAATGTGCTTGATGCAAATCAAAACATCCTGTTTGCAACTAGGGCCCAAGTGCTGCCACTGATGGGGTGGGTGTCTGTGTGGCCCAATTTTTGGAAAAAAGGGAGACTCCGCTTGGAGTAACCCTTGCTTACATTGTTTTTAAAAGAAGCCAAGATGAACAAGTCATGGGTCAGCAAAGACTTTGCTACCTACCCCGGTGTCATCCTGGGGACGGCTAAGAATAGCGTATTTTTGAATGTGCTTGATGCAAATCAAAACATCCTGTTTGCAACTAGGGCCCAAGTGCTGCCACTGATGTGGTGGGTGTCTGTGTGGCCCAATTTTTGGAAAAAAGGGAGACTCCGCTTGGAGTAACCCTTGCTTGCTGTGTTTTTAAAAGAAGCCAAGATGAACAGAGCTGGGATCAGGAAAGACTTTGCTACCTACCCCGGTGTCATCCTGGGGACGGATAAGAATGGCGTATTTTTGAATGTGCTTGATGCAAATCTAGCTGTGAAGTGTACAACTGGGGCACAACTGCTGCCACTGAATGGGTGGGTGTGTGTGGGGCCCAATTTTTGGAAAAAAGGGGAGACTCCGCTTGGAGTAACCCTTGCTTACATTGTTTTTAAAAGAAGCCAAGATGAACAAGTCATGGGTCAGCAAAGACTTTGCTACCTACCCCAGTGTCATCCTGGGGACGGCTAAGAATAGCGTATTTTTGAATGTGCTTGATGCAAATCAAAACATCCTGTTTGCAACTAGGGCCCAAGTGCTGCCACTGATGGGGTGGGTGTCTGTGTGGCCCAATTTTTGGAAAAAAGGGAGACTCCGCTTGGAGTAACCCTTGCTTGCTGTGTTTTTAAAAGAAGCCAAGATGAACAGAGCTGGGATCAGGAAAGACTTTGCTACCTACCCCGGTGTCATCCTGGGGACGGCTAAGAATAGCGTATTTTTGAATGTGCTTGATGCAAATCAAAACATCCTGTTTGCAACTAGGGCCCAAGTGCTGCCACTGATGGGGTGGGTGTCTGTGTGGCCCAATTTTTGGAAAAAAGGGAGACTCCGCTTGGAGTAACCCTTGCTTGCTGTGTTTTTAAAAGAAGCCAAGATGAACAGAGCTGGGATCAGGAAAGACTTTGCTACCTACCCCGGTGTCATCCTGGGGACGGCTAAGAATAGCGTATTTTTGAATGTGCTTGATGCAAATCAAAACATCCTGTTTGCAACTAGGGCCCAAGTGCTGCCACTGATGGGGTGGGTGTCTGTGTGGCCCAATTTTTGGAAAAAAGGGAGACTCCGCTTGGAGTAACCCTTGCTTACATTGTTTTTAAAAGAAGCCAAGATGAACAAGTCATGGGTCAGCAAAGACTTTGCTACCTACCCCGGTGTCATCCTGGGGACGGCTAAGAATAGCGTATTTTTGAATGTGCTTGATGCAAATCAAAACATCCTGTTTGCAACTAGGGCCCAAGTGCTGCCACTGATGTGGTGGGTGTCTGTGTGGCCCAATTTTTGGAAAAAAGGGAGACTCCGCTTGGAGTAACCCTTGCTTGCTGTGTTTTTAAAAGAAGCCAAGATGAACAGAGCTGGGATCAGGAAAGACTTTGCTACCTACCCCGGTGTCATCCTGGGGACGGATAAGAATGGCGTATTTTTGAATGTGCTTGATGCAAATCTAGCTGTGAAGTGTACAACTGGGGCACAACTGCTGCCACTGAATGGGTGGGTGTGTGTGGGGCCCAATTTTTGGAAAAAAGGGGAGACTCCGCTTGGAGTAACCCTTGCTTACATTGTTTTTAAAAGAAGCCAAGATGAACAAGTCATGGGTCAGCAAAGACTTTGCTACCTACCCCAGTGTCATCCTGGGGACGGCTAAGAATAGCGTATTTTTGAATGTGCTTGATGCAAATCAAAACATCCTGTTTGCAACTAGGGCCCAAGTGCTGCCACTGATGGGGTGGGTGTCTGTGTGGCCCAATTTTTGGAAAAAAGGGAGACTCCGCTTGGAGTAACCCTTGCTTGCTGTGTTTTTAAAAGAAGCCAAGATGAACAGAGCTGGGATCAGGAAAGACTTTGCTACCTACCCCGGTGTCATCCTGGGGACGGCTAAGAATAGCGTATTTTTGAATGTGCTTGATGCAAATCAAAACATCCTGTTTGCAACTAGGGCCCAAGTGCTGCCACTGATGGGGTGGGTGTCTGTGTGGCCCAATTTTTGGAAAAAAGGGAGACTCCGCTTGGAGTAACCCTTGCTTGCTGTGTTTTTAAAAGAAGCCAAGATGAACAGAGCTGGGATCAGGAAAGACTTTGCTACCTACCCCGGTGTCATCCTGGGGACGGCTAAGAATAGCGTATTTTTGAATGTGCTTGATGCAAATCAAAACATCCTGTTTGCAACTAGGGCCCAAGTGCTGCCACTGATGGGGTGGGTGTCTGTGTGGCCCAATTTTTGGAAAAAAGGGAGACTCCGCTTGGAGTAACCCTTGCTTACATTGTTTTTAAAAGAAGCCAAGATGAACAAGTCATGGGTCAGCAAAGACTTTGCTACCTACCCCGGTGTCATCCTGGGGACGGCTAAGAATAGCGTATTTTTGAATGTGCTTGATGCAAATCAAAACATCCTGTTTGCAACTAGGGCCCAAGTGCTGCCACTGATGTGGTGGGTGTCTGTGTGGCCCAATTTTTGGAAAAAAGGGAGACTCCGCTTGGAGAAACCCTTGCTTGCTGTGTTTTTAAAAGAAGCCAAGATGAACAGAGCTGGGATCAGGAAAGACTTTGCTACCTACCCCGGTGTCATCCTGGGGACGGATAAGAATGGCGTATTTTTGAATGTGCTTGATGCAAATCTAGCTGTGAAGTGTACAACTGGGGCACAACTGCTGCCACTGAATGGGTGGGTGTGTGTGGGGCCCAATTTTTGGAAAAAAGGGGAGACTCCGCTTGGAGTAACCCTTGCTTACATTGTTTTTAAAAGAAGCCAAGATGAACAAGTCATGGGTCAGCAAAGACTTTGCTACCTACCCCAGTGTCATCCTGGGGACGGCTAAGAATAGCGTATTTTTGAATGTGCTTGATGCAAATCAAAACATCCTGTTTGCAACTAGGGCCCAAGTGCTGCCACTGATGGGGTGGGTGTCTGTGTGGCCCAATTTTTGGAAAAAAGGGAGACTCCGCTTGGAGTAACCCTTGCTTGCTGTGTTTTTAAAAGAAGCCAAGATGAACAGAGCTGGGATCAGGAAAGACTTTGCTACCTACCCCGGTGTCATCCTGGGGACGGCTAAGAATAGCGTATTTTTGAATGTGCTTGATGCAAATCAAAACATCCTGTTTGCAACTAGGGCCCAAGTGCTGCCACTGATGGGGTGGGTGTCTGTGTGGCCCAATTTTTGGAAAAAAGGGAGACTCCGCTTGGAGTAACCCTTGCTTGCTGTGTTTTTAAAAGAAGCCAAGATGAACAGAGCTGGGATCAGGAAAGACTTTGCTACCTACCCCGGTGTCATCCTGGGGACGGCTAAGAATAGCGTATTTTTGAATGTGCTTGATGCAAATCAAAACATCCTGTTTGCAACTAGGGCCCAAGTGCTGCCACTGATGGGGTGGGTGTCTGTGTGGCCCAATTTTTGGAAAAAAGGGAGACTCCGCTTGGAGTAACCCTTGCTTGCTGTGTTTTTAAAAGAAGCCAAGATGAACAGAGCTGGGATCAGGAAAGACTTTGCTACCTACCCCGGTGTCATCCTGGGGACGGCTAAGAATAGCGTATTTTTGAATGTGCTTGATGCAAATCAAAACATCCTGTTTGCAACTAGGGCCCAAGTGCTGCCACTGATGGGGTGGGTGTCTGTGTGGCCCAATTTTTGGAAAAAAGGGAGACTCCGCTTGGAGTAACCCTTGCTTGCTGTGTTTTTAAAAGAAGCCAAGATGAACAGAGCTGGGATCAGGAAAGACTTTGCTACCTACCCCGGTGTCATCCTGGGGACGGCTAAGAATAGCGTATTTTTGAATGTGCTTGATGCAAATCAAAACATCCTGTTTGCAACTAGGGCCCAAGTGCTGCCACTGATGGGGTGGGTGTCTGTGTGGCCCAATTTTTGGAAAAAAGGGAGACTCCGCTTGGAGTAACCCTTGCTTGCTGTGTTTTTAAAAGAAGCCAAGATGAACAGAGCTGGGATCAGGAAAGACTTTGCTACCTACCCCGGTGTCATCCTGGGGACGGCTAAGAATAGCGTATTTTTGAATGTGCTTGATGCAAATCAAAACATCCTGTTTGCAACTAGGGCCCAAGTGCTGCCACTGATGGGGTGGGTGTCTGTGTGGCCCAATTTTTGGAAAAAAGGGAGACTCCGCTTGGAGTAACCCTTGCTTGCTGTGTTTTTAAAAGAAGCCAAGATGAACAGAGCTGGGATCAGGAAAGACTTTGCTACCTACCCCGGTGTCATCCTGGGGACGGCTAAGAATAGCGTATTTTTGAATGTGCTTGATGCAAATCAAAACATCCTGTTTGCAACTAGGGCCCAAGTGCTGCCACTGATGGGGTGGGTGTCTGTGTGGCCCAATTTTTGGAAAAAAGGGAGACTCCGCTTGGAGTAACCCTTGCTTACATTGTTTTTAAAAGAAGCCAAGATGAACAAGTCATGGGTCAGCAAAGACTTTGCTACCTACCCCGGTGTCATCCTGGGGACGGCTAAGAATAGCGTATTTTTGAATGTGCTTGATGCAAATCAAAACATCCTGTTTGCAACTAGGGCCCAAGTGCTGCCACTGATGTGGTGGGTGTCTGTGTGGCCCAATTTTTGGAAAAAAGGGAGACTCCGCTTGGAGTAACCCTTGCTTGCTGTGTTTTTAAAAGAAGCCAAGATGAACAGAGCTGGGATCAGGAAAGACTTTGCTACCTACCCCGGTGTCATCCTGGGGACGGATAAGAATGGCGTATTTTTGAATGTGCTTGATGCAAATCTAGCTGTGAAGTGTACAACTGGGGCACAACTGCTGCCACTGAATGGGTGGGTGTGTGTGGGGCCCAATTTTTGGAAAAAAGGGGAGACTCCGCTTGGAGTAACCCTTGCTTACATTGTTTTTAAAAGAAGCCAAGATGAACAAGTCATGGGTCAGCAAAGACTTTGCTACCTACCCCAGTGTCATCCTGGGGACGGCTAAGAATAGCGTATTTTTGAATGTGCTTGATGCAAATCAAAACATCCTGTTTGCAACTAGGGCCCAAGTGCTGCCACTGATGGGGTGGGTGTCTGTGTGGCCCAATTTTTGGAAAAAAGGGAGACTCCGCTTGGAGTAACCCTTGCTTGCTGTGTTTTTAAAAGAAGCCAAGATGAACAGAGCTGGGATCAGGAAAGACTTTGCTACCTACCCCGGTGTCATCCTGGGGACGGCTAAGAATAGCGTATTTTTGAATGTGCTTGATGCAAATCAAAACATCCTGTTTGCAACTAGGGCCCAAGTGCTGCCACTGATGGGGTGGGTGTCTGTGTGGCCCAATTTTTGGAAAAAAGGGAGACTCCGCTTGGAGTAACCCTTGCTTGCTGTGTTTTTAAAAGAAGCCAAGATGAACAGAGCTGGGATCAGGAAAGACTTTGCTACCTACCCCGGTGTCATCCTGGGGACGGTTAAGAATAGCGTATTTTTGAATGTGCTTGATGCAAATCTAGCTGTGAAGTGTACAACTGGGGCACAACTGCTGCCACTGAAGGGGTGGGTGTGTGTGGGGCCCAATTTTTGGAAAAAAGGGAGACTCCGCTTGGAGTAACCCTTGCTTGCTGTGTTTTTAAAAGAAGCCAAGATGAACAGAGCTGGGATCAGGAAAGACTTTGCTACCTACCCCGGTGTCATCCTGGGGACGGATAAGAATGGCGTATTTTTGAATGTGCTTGATGCAAATCTAGCTGTGAAGTGTACAACTGGGGCACAACTGCTGCCACTGAATGGGTGGGTGTGTGTGGGGCCCAATTTTTGGAAAAAAGGGGAGACTCCGCTTGGAGTAACCCTTGCTTACATTGTTTTTAAAAGAAGCCAAGATGAACAAGTCATGGGTCAGCAAAGACTTTGCTACCTACCCCAGTGTCATCCTGGGGACGGCTAAGAATAGCGTATTTTTGAATGTGCTTGATGCAAATCAAAACATCCTGTTTGCAACTAGGGCCCAAGTGCTGCCACTGATGGGGTGGGTGTCTGTGTGGCCCAATTTTTGGAAAAAAGGGAGACTCCGCTTGGAGTAACCCTTGCTTGCTGTGTTTTTAAAAGAAGCCAAGATGAACAGAGCTGGGATCAGGAAAGACTTTGCTACCTACCCCGGTGTCATCCTGGGGACGGCTAAGAATAGCGTATTTTTGAATGTGCTTGATGCAAATCAAAACATCCTGTTTGCAACTAGGGCCCAAGTGCTGCCACTGATGGGGTGGGTGTCTGTGTGGCCCAATTTTTGGAAAAAAGGGAGACTCCGCTTGGAGTAACCCTTGCTTGCTGTGTTTTTAAAAGAAGCCAAGATGAACAGAGCTGGGATCAGGAAAGACTTTGCTACCTACCCCGGTGTCATCCTGGGGACGGCTAAGAATAGCGTATTTTTGAATGTGCTTGATGCAAATCAAAACATCCTGTTTGCAACTAGGGCCCAAGTGCTGCCACTGATGGGGTGGGTGTCTGTGTGGCCCAATTTTTGGAAAAAAGGGAGACTCCGCTTGGAGTAACCCTTGCTTGCTGTGTTTTTAAAAGAAGCCAAGATGAACAGAGCTGGGATCAGGAAAGACTTTGCTACCTACCCCGGTGTCATCCTGTGGACGGCTAAGAATAGCGTATTTTTGAATGTGCTTGATGCAAATCAAAACATCCTGTTTGCAACTAGGGCCCAAGTGCTGCCACTGATGGGGTGGGTGTCTGTGTGGCCCAATTTTTGGAAAAAAGGGAGACTCCGCTTGGAGTAACCCTTGCTTGCTGTGTTTTTAAAAGAAGCCAAGATGAACAGAGCTGGGATCAGGAAAGACTTTGCTACCTACCCCGGTGTCATCCTGGGGACGGCTAAGAATAGCGTATTTTTGAATGTGCTTGATGCAAATCAAAACATCCTGTTTGCAACTAGGGCCCAAGTGCTGCCACTGATGGGGTGGGTGTCTGTGTGGCCCAATTTTTGGAAAAAAGGGAGACTCCGCTTGGAGTAACCCTTGCTTGCTGTGTTTTTAAAAGAAGCCAAGATGAACAGAGCTGGGATCAGGAAAGACTTTGCTACCTACCCCGGTGTCATCCTGGGGACGGCTAAGAATAGCGTATTTTTGAATGTGCTTGATGCAAATCAAAACATCCTGTTTGCAACTAGGGCCCAAGTGCTGCCACTGATGGGGTGGGTGTCTGTGTGGCCCAATTTTTGGAAAAAAGGGAGACTCCGCTTGGAGTAACCCTTGCTTGCTGTGTTTTTAAAAGAAGCCAAGATGAACAGAGCTGGGATCAGGAAAGACTTTGCTACCTACCCCGGTGTCATCCTGGGGACGGCTAAGAATAGCGTATTTTTGAATGTGCTTGATGCAAATCAAAACATCCTGTTTGCAACTAGGGCCCAAGTGCTGCCACTGATGGGGTGGGTGTCTGTGTGGCCCAATTTTTGGAAAAAAGGGAGACTCCGCTTGGAGTAACCCTTGCTTACATTGTTTTTAAAAGAAGCCAAGATGAACAAGTCATGGGTCAGCAAAGACTTTGCTACCTACCCCGGTGTCATCCTGGGGACGGCTAAGAATAGCGTATTTTTGAATGTGCTTGATGCAAATCAAAACATCCTGTTTGCAACTAGGGCCCAAGTGCTGCCACTGATGTGGTGGGTGTCTGTGTGGCCCAATTTTTGGAAAAAAGGGAGACTCCGCTTGGAGTAACCCTTGCTTGCTGTGTTTTTAAAAGAAGCCAAGATGAACAGAGCTGGGATCAGGAAAGACTTTGCTACCTACCCCGGTGTCATCCTGGGGACGGATAAGAATGGCGTATTTTTGAATGTGCTTGATGCAAATCTAGCTGTGAAGTGTACAACTGGGGCACAACTGCTGCCACTGAATGGGTGGGTGTGTGTGGGGCCCAATTTTTGGAAAAAAGGGGAGACTCCGCTTGGAGTAACCCTTGCTTACATTGTTTTTAAAAGAAGCCAAGATGAACAAGTCATGGGTCAGCAAAGACTTTGCTACCTACCCCAGTGTCATCCTGGGGACGGCTAAGAATAGCGTATTTTTGAATGTGCTTGATGCAAATCAAAACATCCTGTTTGCAACTAGGGCCCAAGTGCTGCCACTGATGGGGTGGGTGTCTGTGTGGCCCAATTTTTGGAAAAAAGGGAGACTCCGCTTGGAGTAACCCTTGCTTGCTGTGTTTTTAAAAGAAGCCAAGATGAACAGAGCTGGGATCAGGAAAGACTTTGCTACCTACCCCGGTGTCATCCTGTGGACGGCTAAGAATAGCGTATTTTTGAATGTGCTTGATGCAAATCAAAACATCCTGTTTGCAACTAGGGCCCAAGTGCTGCCACTGATGGGGTGGGTGTCTGTGTGGCCCAATTTTTGGAAAAAAGGGAGACTCCGCTTGGAGTAACCCTTGCTTGCTGTGTTTTTAAAAGAAGCCAAGATGAACAGAGCTGGGATCAGGAAAGACTTTGCTACCTACCCCGGTGTCATCCTGGGGACGGTTAAGAATAGCGTATTTTTGAATGTGCTTGATGCAAATCTAGCTGTGAAGTGTACAACTGGGGCACAACTGCTGCCACTGAAGGGGTGGGTGTGTGTGGGGCCCAATTTTTGGAAAAAAGGAAGACTCCGCTTGGAGTAACCCTTGCTTGCTGTGTTTTTAAAAGAAGCCAAGATGAACAGAGCTGGGATCAGGAAAGACTTTGCTACCTACCCCGGTGTCATCCTGGGGACGGATAAGAATGGCGTATTTTTGAATGTGCTTGATGCAAATCTAGCTGTGAAGTGTACAACTGGGGCACAACTGCTGCCACTGAAGGGGTGGGTGTGTGGGGCCCAATTTTTGGAAAAAAGGGAGACTCCGCTTGGAGTCACCTTGCGGTGTTTTACATGACTTTAGAAGGGCGTGCCATGCCTATATCTGTGTGTCCTCCTCTTTTTCCTTGTCCAGCTGTTTTGTTTTCGCATGAGTACATGTCCTTGTCACTTTCCCATGTGTTTGTGTTGTGTTGTGAGTTGTTTGTCACCTTTTGGACACCTTTGAGGGTGTTTTCTAGGTGTTTTACTGTGTTTGTGATTGCCTGCCATTGTTTCCTATGGGCTCGAGTTCGGTTCGTCGAACGTTCGACGAGCCGAACTCGAGCCAGACCCCCCGTTCGGCGAACCGCCTCGAGCCGAACCGGGACCGGTTCGCTCATCTCTACTTGTGACCAAGCCAAAAAAGGTGCCAAAAGAAGATGTAAGAAGGGCCCAGTATTTAGGATGGGGTTGTTCTGTGGTTGTCCTGTAAAAATCTACATCTTAAAGTGGCATCTAGGAGGCTTGCCACAAAATGTTTAGGTCCCTACATGATTATTGAAGTTTTTAAACCTTTGATGGTTAAACTTCCACTCCATTCAGCATGGAAGATCAAAAACTTCTGTAATTTTTCCCTTTAAAAAAAATTGAAGGGACACCTAGTCCTTGAAAAACAAGGATTAAGATGGATTTGGAGGAGGAACAATAGTATAAGGTAAGACGAGTACTGAGATCTAGGCAGGCCGTTTACAGCATACAGTTTACAGTCAAGAGAGAGTAGACACCACTGACCCTAAGAGCTTATAGTCTACAGGAGAGAGAGAGAACTTTTTGAATGCAAGACGTAAAGGCCCCTTTACACACTGTAACATCGCAAACGACATTGATGTAACGTCACCGGTTTTGTGACGTAATAGCGACCTCCCCAGTGACATTGCAGTGTGTGAAACACATCAGCAACCTGGCCCCTGTTGTGAGGTTGCTGATCACTACACATCTCTCAGGACCATTCTTTGGTCCTTTGTTTCCCGCTGTGCAGCATGATCGCTAGAAAGTCTCAGTGTGTAAAGGGGCCTTTACAGCGACTTCGTTAGCGACTTCCCTTTCAAAAAGCTGCTTTACAACGTCCCCATTAACTAGCTAGGTCGTTCTGCAGGTCCGTATCGCTGTTGCGTCGTTTTCCAGGTTTGCCTGTTTGACAGCTCACCAGCGACTCATCAGAGACTTTGTAGCGATCCCGGCCAGGTTGGGATCGCTGGTGGGATCGCTAAAAAGTCTCAGTGTGTAAAGGGGCCTTAACTCTCTACAGGAGAGACAGAGATAATTCTGCTTACCATAAGAGCTAACACTCTACAGGAGAGAAAGAGAGAGGCCCCACTGACCATGAAATTACAATTTAAAGGAAAAACAAAGAATAAGGTTAAGAATAAGAACTTAAACTCAACAGGAGAGAGAGAAACGTACCCAGTGACTCTGTAGATCCAAAATTATTCTTCTATACAAACTCTTCTCTACTGGGAACTTGTGATCTCAGATGGCTCATGGTAATCTCATGGTTGCAGGGAATTCTTGGGAGGCCCTTGTGGCCCAGGTACTGACCCCCCTATACAAGATATGATAATCGATAAGATGTCATGGTTGCAAGGAACTCCTGGGAGGCCCTTGTGGACCAGGTACTGAACCCTCTATACAAGTTATGATAATCCATAAGATGTCATGGTTGCAGGGAGGCCCTTGTGGCTATGTAAAATGATGGAAGCCTGCTATCTGATGTTTCAGCAGTGTGAGAAATAGGGTTGGTCAAGTTTTTATTTTTGCGAACTGCAAATCGAATCTTAAAATGTCCAAATTCACCTTTAACTCCGAATTTCAGGAAAATTGGCTGAAATATAATCCTCTTTGGTTGAGCTGCTCATCTCAAATAGTAAAGCAATATTGCTGAAAAATGTAATAGATATGGCTCTCTGACCTGCAGCTAAATAGACTGATTTAACATGATAAACTATAAGGGCTTTAAATTTGTTTTTTGTTGTTTTTTTTTTATTATGCATAGATTGCTTGAGAATGTATTAGTTAGACAGAGTAATTTATGCATTGAAAAAATAATTTGAACAATATTTTTTTAAAGATGTACGAATCCTTGCTTACTAATATCTATGGACTAGCAGATTCTGGATTCCAAGCCTAATTGTGCAACAGATGATTCCAATTTTTTGGGGGGAGTGACTGATGATAACATTTTTCTTTTTGTTATAAGATGTTTTTTCTACCATGTACACCATCAAAGATAAAGATATTGATCCAGCTCTTGATATTGCTATTATTTATATCTTTTAAAAAGCATCATATAGTCATTCTGATATGAATTTTCACTAGCCTCATATGGTCTCAGAGATCTATTTAATAATGTATGGAGATTATATTGTGAAATCGTGTGACAAATCCTCTTTAACAAAGATTATTCTATGATCTTAAAGAGCGCTTGGAGTTTTTGTGAATGTAGGACAGGGCCTGTTTCTGATTTATGTGAAATAAATACTAATCCACCACTATCATTATAAATATAAGGCAAGAGATTTTGATGAAATTAAAAAAATCAGTTTGTTTCTTATTCCAAACGAACAATGAATGAATAAAGCAGATGCTTTAGAACTTAGAAATGTCTTTGCATTGCAGAAGAACAAAATAAAATATTGCACAACAGGTATTCAGGATAAAAAAAGGAAAACAAGCCCCGTAATACGCAAGTACTGTGCTACTGATAAGCCATGCAGACTGCAAATAAGTTCATATCCTCTGAAATTTCTTCAAGATAGAAGATAATTTGAAGTAATTTTTCTACAAGCATGCCAATCACTTCTGAAAAGTAGTTATTAGATGAAGCAGTGTTTTGATGAATTAGAAGAAATTTAGCACTGAATGCCTCTACGCTGCATTATCTACTTTTGCTGCTAAAAGAGCCAACAACAAGAGGATCATCTTGTGATCAGAGCATACTCCTTTGTAACACACTTAAAATTCACAACCAAATTGCACATACTTCAGCAAAGCAACTTTAAGAGTTTTACTTTTTACTTTTTTTTTCTTTTCAGGTTAACCTTTCCTATTGCCAGAATGGTCTCTAAACTAATCCTGGCAAGAGTCTTGCTGCCAGCGGATAACAAGTTGACAGGTCGTTTCTGATGATTTATAAAGATTTACAATAGTGACACCCACACCAATACGACAGATGATGATAATAATAATAACAATAATGTGTTCAGACTTCAAAAAAGATTACCCTTCATTGTCGTATTTTATATTTTTAATGTATATTTTTTTAGTCATTCACAAATATAAGTAACTTGACATTATACTACTTAATAGAATCCCACAACATTAGCTTAAGTCAAGGTTTAGGAGACCCTAGGTTACAAGGCCTACATTATTGGACCTGGCTGCATGCTGTATAAAGATATGATAAGTGAAAAAAAAATATATATGAGATATATACAGTATGTATGTGTATATATATATATATATATATATATATATATTCACTGTGTGCAGGATTATCAGGCAAATGAGTATTTTGATCAGATGATACTTTGTATACATGTTGTCCTACTCCAAGCTGTATAGGCTTGAGAGCCAACTGCCAATTAAGTAAATCAGGTGATGTGCATCTCTGTAATGAGAAAGGGTGTGGTGTAATGACATCAACACCCTATATAAAGTGTGCTTATTTATTACGCAACTTTATTTCCTTTGGCAAAATGGGTCAGAAGAGAGATTTGACGGGCTCTGAAATGTCCAAAATTGTGAAATGTCTTGCAGAGGGATGCAGCAGTCTTGAAATTGCCAAACGTTTGAAGCGTGATCACTGAACAATCAAGCGTTTCATGGCAAATAACCAACAGGGTTGCAAGAAGTGTGTTGGGCAAAAAAGACGCAAAATAACTGCCCATGAATTGAGGAAAATCAAGCGTGAAGCTGTAAAGATGCCATTTGCCACCAGTTCGGCCATATTTCAGAGCTGTAACGTTACTAGAGTATCAAAAAGCACAAGGTGTGCCATACTCAGGGACATGGCCAAGATAAGGAAGGCTGAAAAACGACCACCTTTGAACATGAAACATAAGATAAAACGTCAAGACTGGGCCAAGAAATATCTTAAGACTGATTTTTCAAAGGTTTTATGGACTGATGAAATGAGAGTGACTCTTGATGGGCCAGAGGGATGGGCCAAAGGCTGGATCATTAAAGGGCAGACAGCTCCACTCCAACTCAGACGCCAGCAAGGCGAAGGTGGGGTACTGGTATGGGCTGGTATCATCAAAGATGAACTTGTGGGACCTTTTCAGGTTGAGGATGGAGTGAAGCTCCACTTCGAGACCTACTGCCAGTTTCTGGAAGACAACTTCTTCAAGCAGTGGTACAGGATGAAGTCGGTGTCATTCAAGTAAAACATGATTTTCGTGCAGGACAATGCTCCATCACATGCATCCAACTACTTCACAGTGTGGCTGGCCAGTAAAGGTCTACAAGATGAAAAAATAATGGCCCCCTTGTTCACCTGATCTGAACCCCATAGAGAACCAGTGGTCCCTCATAAAATGTGAGATCTACAGGGAGGGAAAACAGTAGACCTCTTGGAACAGTGTCTGGGAGGCTGTGGTGGCTGCTGCACGCAATGTTGATCATAAACAGATCAAGCAACTGACAGAATCAATGGATGGTAGGCTGCTGAGTGTCATCATAAAGAAAGGTGGCTATATTGGTCACTCATTTTTTTGGGGTTTTGTTTTTGCATGTCAGAAATGTTTATTTCTAAATGTCTTGTACATATGGCATCCGTTTTTTCCTAGTTGCCATGCATAGCCATTATGACCTATTATGATCTTCACGTCTGTGTTTTTACATGGACCACATGAACCACAAGGAGACATGTCCATTTTTTACGGCGGCACAGATGACGAGAACCAATAAAAATCTATAGGTCAGTGAAAAATATGTACGGATGGCATCTATGTACTGTATGTGTGCCATCATGTGCTCTATGTGTTTAACATTGCAAACTAAAGGAGAAGGTTTGTCATTTTATTCTTTCTTTATCCATACTGGAAAAACACAGTTGGCACGCTGATGGCACACTGATGGATTACATTGAGGACTCTGGAACTAATTTTGTCTTTTCCCATACGTGCTTTATATGGACATGGAAGGGCCCTCTTCACATGTACATGTTTCTGTTTTTCACTAATACCCCATGTACCCTTTATAACCCATGCTGATTATCACATGTCCATGACTTCATGTGTGTGGTTCACATGCACCTTGTGTCCGTGTTACCTACATAGAAACATGTTCATTTTTTCCGACAGCTCTGATGAAAATGGTCAATAAATGTCTATGGGTAAATGAACAACACATGCAACACACGGATTACACTGATATTGGTACTGATAATACTGCAAGGTATTAGAGAAGATTTGTTATTTCATTCTCTCTTTATCCATAGCAGAAAGACACTAATAGAAAATGCTAAAACACCATTACCAGTTTTTCTTGTACATGTGTTATACGCACGTGTGAAGGGTGCCTAAGGCAGTTATGTGACCTAAAGAGATATAGGTCCCAGTCCTATAATCTTTGGCACTGAGTAATAAGAAGGAATCATTGCAAAATACACATTACCATGGAAGGAAGAAAAATAGCAGAATCTTTTTGGGTGGCCAAACAAGACAACATAATGGGAAATCAGCTCAATCATTCCAATAGGAGCTGTTGGGCGTTGGCACTTTTCTATTTATGTGATTTGTAGGGTGCTAAAACTATTAATACTTCTTTATTACTTTGGTTGGTAACAGAGAATATCAAATCAACTATATGCTAACTGAATTCACAGGTCCTGACAAATTTGAACAATTTATGATTTGAGTTGAATAAATTGACCGAAAATGTCCACGGTATGTGTTACATTACAGATGATTGTCTTAGTCACTTAGTCACAAAAGGTTGACATGACCTCAGGTGCAACCAAGCACGCTTCCCCATAATGCCTTACAGATGTCAAATTGTATGGTATAGTTCAGTCGTTAATGCATGTGTAAAAGCCTAGACATTGAATGCAGCAGCCACATTAGGGTGACTTTAGGACACTGAGAGGAAATCAGAGCTCAGTACCCCACCTCCATCTTGCTGACATCTGAATCGGAAAGAAGCTCTCTGCCCTTTACTGATCCAGTCTCTGGCCCAACAAAAGTCCCTCTCATTTCATCAGTCAATAAAACCTTTGAAAAATCAGTCTTAAGATATTTCTTGGCCCAGTCTTGACGTTTTACCTTATGTTTCTTGTTCAAAGGTGGTCGTTTTTCAGCCTTCCTTATCTTGGCCATGTCCCTGAGTATGGCACACCTTGTGCTTTTTGATACTCCAGCTACGTTTCAGCTCTGAATTATGGCCAAACTGGTGGCAAATGGCATCTTTACAGCTTCACGCTTGATTGTCCTCAAATCATGGGCAGTTATTTTGCGTCTTTTTTGCCCAATACGCTTCTTGCGACCCTGTTGGCTATTTGCCATGAAACGCTTGATTGTTCAGTGATCACGCTTCAAACATTTGGCAATTTCAAGACTGCTGCATCCCTCTGCAAGACATCTCACAAATAGGAGCTGCCACCCCTATCTGCCTGGCCTTTCCTTGGGCGGCAATCAAAATACAGGGAAACCTTTTTTCTTTTTTCTTTTTAGGTATGTTTTTTAGGTATTCAAAAAAATTATTAAAAAAAAATACGTGGGCTGCATTTTCTATTGCTAGCTAAGGGTAATCCAAGAAGCTACTGGCTGCTAACCGCCACTGCTTGGTGTTACCTTCACTGGCAATGGAAAATCCAGGGAAGCCTTTTTTTGCCAAAAAACTAAAAAAAAAAAATGACGTTGGTTTTGACATATTTTTGTATGCTAGCCAGGTACAGAAGGCAGGTACAGGCTGCCCCCAACCCCCAGCCCCCATCCCTAAAATATAGGGAAGCCCTTTTTTTAAATTTTTCATGAATTTCATGGTATAATTAAAAAAAACAACGTGGGCTTCAACCAATTTTTGTGTCCAGCCAGGTACAACTAAGCAGCTGGGGATTGGAATCTATAGTGTAGGGTGGCCCAAGCTTTCTGGCCCCCCCCGCTGTGATCTTCAGTCCGCAGCCACCCCAGAAAATGGCGCTTTCATAGAAGTGCCATCTTCTGGCACTGTATCCAACTCTTGCAGCGTCCCTGGTGCCGGGTTGCATGCTAGGTAATAAGGGTAAATACCAGCTTTGTTTAATCAGCTGATATTAAGCCCAAGATTCCTAATGTCAAGCCAAGTTTGACCCGGCCATTAAGAATCTCCAATAAAGGGTTAAAAAAAGACACCACACAGAGGAAAAATACTTAATGAGAAATAAATACACAGACGCACTTAGGGATTCTATCTTTATCACTCCCTCTCACGCCTCCATGATCCTGGTCTTCTGTCTTCTGTCACCGATCTAGCTCTGCTATAGCAGAAACCATGGGGGAGGAAGACGCTTCTGATCCCCATGCTGTCTAATCACTCAATGAGTGAGCAGAGACTGCGGGTTGGTAAGCAACACTGCCACCAATGCCATAGTAACCTAACAAGCGGGTGAACAATTTTGGGGATTTAAAAAAATAGTAAATGAGAGTTTATCTGATTTTATTTACAATAAAAGTTTGTTGTCTGTATTTCATTTTGAATAAAGGTGTTTTGAGTGTGTGTTATTTTACATTACTGCAAGTGAATTAATAAAGTCCGGTTTCAAGCGAAGCTGAACTTTATTAATTCAGGGCTTAATGTCACCTGATATAATTCAGGTGACATTAACCCTTTATTACCCAGTTTGCTAATGCACAAGGGCAGCTGGACGAGCTGGATATGCACCAGATATGACGCATCTAATTGATGCGCCAAATCTAGGGCGGCTGCCAGTTGCTATTCATTCCCGAGGGGCAATAACTATGTGCTCCCCCAGGGGGAAAATACCAACCGCCAGCTGTCTGTTTTAGATTTTTAAACTATCAAAATTGGGGGGGATTCTGTGTCTTAGGAGACGTTGGTGTGACCACAAGGGGTGATGTCATTGCATTGTGCTGTCTCTGCAGGCCATCATAGAAGAGGAGACGGAGGCTGTGGTGCTGGGAATCAGGATTAGGTGAGTATAATTTTTTTTGGTCTAAATAAGAGTAAGTGGTAATCCAGCACCCGTAGTCCAGTCTTCAGTGAAAATTAAGACATACTTTATTCACAAAATATGTTATAAACATACATGTCTAAAATTAGAATTGCCTTATGGTCTGCGGTCTGCCAGTTAGGAGACGAGCATTGATAGAACATGGAGCTCTTGCTCCATACTCTGTCACAGCATTGAATGGTATTGGGGGCAATGTGACACTCACACAGTTCAGTGTGGTGGTTGCAGAAGATTTGTGGCTTCGGGCAAGAGGTTCAGGGCTGGAGCCCCGAATCTTTGATGCTGGCGGGTCCCCTCTATGCCCAGTTCGAGGGCCCACCAGGGCATTCACCAGTGTCTCAGTGTGCCAGACCAGCACTGGATAGATGATAGACAGATAGAAAAATAGATATCAGACAGATAGATAGACGGACAGACAGACATACATATAATAGAGAGATAGATAGATGGCCAGAAAGATAGACAGATAGACAGCAATATAAAAGGGAGATAGATGAATAGACAAATAGATAGTTGGATAGACAGACAGATAGATGATAGAGAGACAAATAGATAAATAGACAAATAGATGGATAGATAGACATAGATGATAAATAGATAGACAGATATATAATAGAGATATAGATGGATAGACGGATGGATAGATAAACAGACAGATAGATAAGAGGTAGATAGATAGATACAGTGCCTACAAGTAGTATTCAACCCCCTGCAGATTTAGCAGGTTTGATAAGATGCAAATAAGTTAGAGCCTGCAAACTTCAAACAAGAGCAGGATTTATTAACAGATGCATAAATCTTACAAACCAACAAGTTATGTTGCTCAGTTAAATTTTAATAAATTTTCAACATAAAAGTGTGGGTCAATTATTATTCAACCCCTAGGTTTAATATTTTGTGGAATAACCCTTGTTTGCAATTACAGCTAATAATCGTCTTTTATAAGACCTGATCAGGCCGGCACAGGTCTCTGGAGTTATCTTGGCCGACTCCTCCATGCAGATCTTCTCCAAGTTATCTAGGTTCTTTGGATGTCTCATGTGGACTTTAATCTTGAGCTCCTTCCACAAGTTTTCAATTGGGTTAAGGTCAGGAGACTGACTAGGCCACTGCAACACCTTAATTTTTTCCCTCTTGAACCAGGCCTTGGTTTTCTTGGCTGTGTGCTTTGGGTCGTTGTCTTGTTGGAAGATGAAATAACGACCCATCTTAAGATCCTTGATGGAGGAGCGGAGGTTCTTGGCCAAAATCTCCAGGTAGGCCGTGCTATCCATCTTCCCATGGATGCGGACCAGATGGCCAGGCCCCTTGGCTGAGAAACAGCCCCACAGCATGATGCTGCCACCACCATGCTTGACTGTAGGGATGGTATTCTTGGGGTCGTATGCAGTGCCATCCAGTCTCCAAACGTCATGTGTGTGGTTGGCACCAAAGATCTCGATCTTGGTCTCATCAGACCAGAGAACCTTGAACCAGTCTGCCTCAGAGTCCTCCAAGTGATCATGAGCAAACTGTAGACGAGCCTTGACATGACGCTTTGAAAGTAAAGGTACCTTACGGGCTCGTCTGGAACGGAGACCATTGCGGTGGAGTACATTACTTATGGTATTAACTCAAACCAATGTCCCCACTGCCATGAGATCTTCCTGGAGCTCCTTCCTTGTTTTCCTTGGGTTAGCCTTGACTCTTCGGACAAGCCTGGCCTCGGCACGGGTGGAAACTTTCAAAGGCTGTCCAGGCCGTGGAAGGCTAACAGTAGTTCCATAAGCCTTCCACTTCCGGATGATGCTCCCAACAGTGGAGACAGGTAGGCCCAACTCCTTGGAAAGGGTTTGGTACCCCTTGCCAGCCTTGTGACCCTCCACGATCTTGTCTCTGATGGCCTTGGAATGCTCCTTTGTCTTTCCCATGTTGACCAAGTATGAGGGCTGTTCACAAGTTTGGGGAGGGTCTTAATTAGTCAGAAAATGCTGGAAAAAGAGATAATTAATCCAAACATGTGAAGCTCATTGTTCTTTGTGCCTGAAATACTTCTTAATACTTTAGGGGAACCAAACAGAATTCTGGTGGTTTGAGGGGTTGAATAATAAATGACCCTCTGAATAAACTTGTCACAATTTAAAAAAAAAAAAAAAAAAAGAAGAAATAACATTCTTTTTTGCTGCAGTGCATTTCACACTTCCAGGCTGATCTACAGTCCAAATGTCATAATGCCAAGTTAATTCCGAATGTGTAAACCTGCTAAATCTGCAGGGGGTTGAATACTACTTGTAGGCACTGTAGATATGTAGCGCCCCTGAGGCCATCATGGATCTACAAGGTACTGCATCCCCACCAGGATGCAGGGCCTACCACCTAGGGACCCAGAAGACTAGTGCCGGTCACACACAAACACAAAAATCCCTGCTTTTCCCAACAATCCCCCATAGAATGGTACAAGGCTAGGGTCGGACAAACGGATGGCCGCCTAGAGGTGGAGCCACTCCAGTCCACTATACAACTAGGTGGGAGGGGCAGACAGTGGACAGTCAGACAGTGGACAACAGTTAGTTGAGCAGAGTGAGTGAAAGTGAGCAGATGGACTGATGGGAGTGAACAGTGACCTGAGGGCCCAGGCGGTTAGTTGCCGGTGGAGTACAGTGCAGTACTCCTGGAACTACGCACCAATGGGGTACAGAATCCTAGGTCAGGCATAAGCTCCAGGCAGATCTGATAAAATTTGCACAGTGAGGGGACCATTAAGAACCTCACTGACCTTGAAGTTCGGGACTTAGTAGCAAAGGGAGAATCGGGGACAGAACCGGAAACTCTAATCCCACAGGGGTCATGCTACCGTCATACGGACTGCTGAAGAAGACAACCAGGAGGGCAGCACCCCCAGCCGCTCCATGCCACAGGGACCCACTAACCAAAGACAGGTGCAGGGGAAAGACGCCACCAGGTCACTAAACCGGCACTGGGACTAAAGGGACCTGTGGTTAAGACCAGCCAGCCTCGGGTGACCACTTGCCACCAGAAAGTGAGTAAAGAATCAGTTACACTGAAAGCCTGTTGTGGCCCATCTTCTTTCCACGCCCGTCTACCTGACCTATCCTCTGAGGACTGGCCCTGCTTTTGGAGGGTCTAGCATCCAGACTGCTACTATCACCAGCCCCAGTAGGGACCATTGTGCAGCGGCGGCTCCATCCCTATAGCCGCAAAACCGCAAGATAGATATATAATAGAGAGATAGAGGGATAGACAGATGGATTGACAGACAGACAGACAGACAGATAAGAGGTAGAGAGATAGATAAATAGACATATAGGATGGATGTATTGACAGTCAGGGAGATAGCTAGATATTGCACAGTATACAGGACACATATCTTATACATAACACAAGTAGATATAATACATTACAGACATTACACACAGCAGATTATACTCACATAACTAGAAGACTTTACTTCCCACCCACCTGGAGAGCACCGGGTCTGTGGTAGCAGCTTCTCAGGCCGGAGCAGTGCAGGCACCCCTCCTCCCTCTCTCTGGTGAAGACAGAAGAAGACAAGTTCATGGAGGAGGGGAGGACGCCCTCTGCTTTAGCCAGTGCAAGGTGGGAGAAGACCGGAGACAGGGCACAGAGGAGAGGAGGGTGCCAACTGCTGGAGGCTGTGGATAGCGAAAGCAGCAAATGAAAGTGAGTTGCTGCTCCCTGCGACACTCCCTCTGCTCTATGCCTGCCGGCGCCCTGTGCGACCGCACTAGTCACACATAGCTAAGGCTGGCCATGCCCACAGATTCTCTATACTTAGTGTGATGTCCTCATAGTTATCTTAAACACATTATGATGGGCTCACAGCTCTCATATACACAGTGTTATGCCCCCACAGCTCCCTTATACTTGGTATGACATCCCCTTAGCTGACTTAGAAACAGTATGATGGGCCCACAGCATCCTTATACACAGTATGCTGTGACCACAGCTCCTCTATACGCATTATAATATACCAATAGCTCCCCTAAACACAGAATAAAACTCCCACTGCTCACCCAAAATACAGTATAATGACCTCCACAGTAATCATCACACTGCATGATGGCCCCACTATATAAAATGACCCCCACAGTGGCAGCCACTCTGCATAAGGGTTCCCACACTGTTTATTGGTCTCCACAGTAGCACTCACACAATATTATTGGCCTCCACACTACATAATGGCCCACAAAGTAGAACCCACACTGTATAATGGCAGCTATGCTGTATACACTCGCCTCCATGCTGTATAACAGCCCTCAAAATAAACAACGGTCGTCATACTTTATGAGGGCCCCCACATTGCATGAGAGCTTCCGACAGTGGTCCCCAGACTGCATGATGCCTCTCACACTAGCCCATAAACTGTATTATGGACCTCACATTACCTACCATACTGTTTAATGGACCCACTGTAGTCCCCACACTGCATAATGGTCCTCACACTTTATGAAAAAAAACTCATAGATACTTTAGGCCTTGTTCACACGCTGCATTTTTACCCGTTTTTTTTGCATTTTTGCTGCAGAAATGTCTTGAGAAAAAAGGTTGTAACTTTTCTGCAGACATTCCCCAGCAAAAACTATGGAATAAAAAAAATAGCTGTGCGCACACTGCGTTTTTTTCTCAAGAACATTCTTTCTGCAGAATTTCTTGAGAAAAAGAATGTGCAAGTCTCTTCTTTTCTGCAGATACCTGCGTTTTTTGCCATAGATAATGGTAAAAAAAGCAGACACCAACCTGCGGAAAAAAGTACCAAAAATGCAAAAAAAAATGTAAAAACACATGCGTTTTTCGGTGCATTATTGGTGCGTTTTTTGACCGCAAGAGCGATAATCTTTCAGAATCTCAAGAAATTTCTTCAGAAAAATCCTTTTTCTAGTGTGAACAGAGCCTTAATTTTATGGACTGTGCTGGAATTTCTGGACGGTTGACAATCCTGCCTAAAGTAGTTCCTAAAATGTATGAGGTGCCCTCACATTGTAGTAGTCTGCCATTGTATGATGCCTCCACAGTCACACCACAAGTTTTAACTAAAATAAAAAACTAAATATACTCACTTAACCAAGGATCCTGTCAAGTCCAATGGCAAAGCGTGGGCAGATCAAAGTATTGCTGTTGTCGCACCTATGCATGCACTGATCATCAGAGTCATGGCCTGATGATGACATTATCGCATCAGAACTCTGATGTCCCATGAGTGTGTCGGTGCGTTGACAAGCGCCATTACCCTGCTGCTATGCAGACCGCAGGCTTAAGGCAACCTTCTACAAAGAAACAACAAAGAGCCAGCACCAATGTGCACTAAGGCATCAAATATTCCAAACTGCATTATAAAAAAAAAAAAAAAAAAAAATTTTATAATGCAGTTTGGAATATTTGATGCCTTAGTGCACATTGGTGCTGGCTCTTTGTTGTTTCTTTGTTGAATTGGTCGGTGGTTGACCTCCACCTTGCTATGCACCCCAATTTGGGATGCATTCCATCTGTATAGATTTTGGCGTTTGGTGACTGTTCACATTGGGTCATCAGGCTTTGTCCACAGGCTATATATATACTTCATGCAGCATTTGCTTGGACCTGTCCCGCCCACAGCCATGACTCAGTCATGGGTACGGGACTGCAATAGACCAGGTTAGTGCTGCTGAGAGCAGTTCTGCTATTTATATGTGAGGCCGCATGGCACATTTTATAAAAATATTTAGTGTAGGACTGCTTCAAATGAGATTTGCCGTGACGTGGCGAAGCAGCTCAAGAAATTGCAATTTTTTGCCAAAAATCTCAAAAAAAAAAAAAAAAAAAAAAATTTTTATAATGCAGTTTGGAATATTTGATGCCTTAGTGCACATTGGTGCTGGCTCTTTGTTGTTTCTTTGTTGAATTGGTCGGTGGTTGACCTCCACCTTGCTATGCACCCCAATTTGGGATGCATTCCATCTGTATAGATTTTGGCGTTTGGTGACTGTTCACATTGGGTCATCAGGCTTTGTCCACAGGCTATATATATACTTCATGCAGCATTTGCTTGGACCTGTCCCGCCCACAGCCATGACTCAGTCATGGGTACGGGACTGCAATAGACCAGGTTAGTGCAGCTGAGAGCAGTTCTGCTATTTATATGTGAGGCCGCATGGCACATTTTATAAAAATATTTAGTGTAGGACTGCTTCAAATGAGATTTGCCGTGACGTGGCGAAGCAGCTCAAGAAATTGCAATTTTTTGCCAAAAATCTCAAAAAAAAAAAAAAAAAAAAAAAAAAAAAAATTTTTATAATGCAGTTTGGAATATTTGATGCCTTAGTGCACATTGGTGCTGGCTCTTTGTTGTTTCTTTAAGGCAACCTTCTGTCTACAGAACAGCAAACAGTAGTGCAGGGAGATCATGTCTCTCTTCATGTCAATATAAATGACTATAGGTTTCTCGGGATGGGCTCCTCTGAGCAAGAGGCTGGGTCAACCGTCCCCTCTTCCCCCTTACACCCCACAGCCAGCTGCACTATTTGGAGAGGTGCGAGTGGCAGCAGTGCCAGACTCAGTGTGATTTGATCAGTGATATAGTGTAGCTGGTATCTGTCCTGCTGTATTTGAATTACAATTACATTATATTTCATTATACTTAATGTAATAGAAAAATCACAGGAGGGTCACAGGAGTCAGTGATGGCGGCAGCAGGTCAGTGCTGGCGGTGGGGGGTCTCTGCTGGCAGCGGAAGCTACAGTGGTTGTGTGGTGGAGCAGGCCAGTGCGGCAAGTGTCCCAGATGCTCTGTGGGCAGTCTGGGCTTCAAAGAAATGGCGCCCAGAGAAGCTCATCCAAGAGCTCCATCGGCACACACGCTGACTCCGGGCACCATCATTTTAAGCTCGGATTGCGGACAGACCATCTGTGAGACTTGCCGCACAGGCACCGTCGCTTACGCTGCCAGCACAGCCATCGCAGTTCGCACAGCCAGCTGGCCACCTGCACAGAGTGGCAGCCAGTAGGCTGCCGGCCAACCCGCATAGAGAGGCAGCCGTCTGCATGCACCGACAGGCACCCGGCTGCCTGCACATATAGCCCCCCACCAATTCTCCACCTCCCGGTAAGCTATATTCGAATTTTAAGACACACCTCTCATTTTCCTCCCAAATTTTTGGGAGGAAAAGTGTATCTTATAATCTGAAAAAATATGGTAATTGATTGTTTAAAAAGTGTATAAACCTATTCACTGCAAAATTGGTGCACCTAGTGAATTTGAATTTCAAAAGATTTGATTATTAGTAATTGCTAATATTTGGAAAACCTAATACTTACACATAATATAAGAGCTTACTCCAGTGTTACTTTATGTCCAACACTATACTATGATATTTTGTGTCTCTCATATCTGTTGTTTCTTCACAATGAACCCATCTTTATAGACTCAGGAAAAGGGAATCTATTTTCTTGGTGATTGACTTTTGACAGGTTTGTCAAGGTATAAGTGAATTAAGTGATCATTGTACTTCAGTTATTGGTGGTAGTTCCAGACAAAAAAACTGTCACCAGTGTCACCTATAAAAAATAAATTACTTTTGTAACTACAGTTTATAGCAGTGAATAAAGTGTGGAATCTACTGTGTACTCACAAAAGGCGACAATGATTGTTGCAATTTGCAAAGGAGTGAAATGTGTACATTTAATTTTCTATCAGTTGCACATTCGGCGAGGTCATGTGTCCATACTATCAAACTCTTCTATTCTTCATGAGCTGTTAATACAAAAATTATTTGCTACCATTACAAATTGTATTCTTCTACCTGACTAGTAAGATACTAATATTTAAACATGGTAAAAACTAGATGAAATAAAATAACAGTTCCTCATAACTGAAGGTAAGTGAATATTTTGAAATTTAGATTTGCCGAATTTGTTGAAGTTTTCCAAGAAATTCGATTTGTAGCAAATTTAAAATCTCAGTACTAGAAATCTTGGAATTATTCACAAAATACATGCGGAGTAGAGGATAGAGAAGACCCCACTGACCATATGAACTTACAGAGAGAGACTTACCTAGAAACTATGGAGATGGAAAAAGCTCCACTGCTCCACTGAGAACCACTGATCTGTGATGACCAGGTACTGAATACCACTGTACAAGGTATGATAATGCACCAGACATCATAGCTGTAGGACATTATGGGGAAGCCTGCATGGCTACGCAAAAAGACTCTGATGCTTCACCAATGTGAGAAATGGTGTTCACCAGATTTCTTTTTTTTTAAACAGCAAATCAATTCTTAAGGCTACTTTACACACAGTGATACATCTTTGGCAGATCTGTGGTTGCAGTGAAATCATGGACATATTTTTCAATTTGTTCACAGCCACAAACCTGGCACTGATTGTCCACAATTTCACTGTAACCACAGATCTGCCAAAGATTTATCTCTATGTGTGAGGCCCGTTTCACATGTCAGTGAAAAACAGTGACGTTTTTCACTGGCGTGTAAAACACGCACATGTCCCTGCGTTTGCCGTGATTCACGGCACACGTGGGTTGTCTAAGTGCAATCCGGGCTCCGTTCTCCGTGGCCCGTGATTGCACTTAGAAAACAACTCACCTGTGCGCGCTCCCACTGTCTATGGTGCTGATCGCTCCCGCGGTGCAGCATCCGGCCGGCGCTGACCCCCGCAGCAGCTGCTTCCGGGTCGGCTGTGTCGCGCATAATGAATATGCGCGACAATAATGAGCCGGCTCAGAAGCAGCAGGGAGAACGGGTTGCAAAGGACATCGCTGGACGCCGGGTGAGTAAAAATTATTGTTATTTTAAAAGCACGTTTTTTTCTGGCACGTGTTTCACGGACCACACCACTGCGTGGTCCGTGGAACATCAGTGATGCCAGAAAAAAAATGGACATGTCTCCGTGCGGCAATCACGCACACGCGGGTACGCCGCACGGAGACACGTGCAGTGAAAAATCACTGACGTGTGAGCAGACCCATTCATTATAATGGGTCTGCGTATGTCAGTGATTCTGGTACATTTTAAAAAAAGCACAAACGTACCGGAATCACTGACGTGTGAAAGGGGCCTAAGGCCTGAAACACACATCCGTGAAACACGTGCGTGTTTGGTCCGTTTCCGTGTATACTGGAGACACGGCCAAACGTGCACCAATGTTATTGTATGACAAAAGCTCCACGTGCGTTTTTGATGCATGTCCGTTTGTCCGTGTCCGTGATCCGTACCTGTGTGCGTTTTGCACGGAAGCATGTCCGTTTTCTGCACGCAACACGCAGTACGGACCCAATGAAAGTCAATGGGTCTGTGCGCACGTCCGAGTGACACGGGCGCATCTCTGTTTGCTCCCTGTACGTTTTGTGCTTTTTCATGTGATGTCGGTCTTTTTTCTTCTGTTTCGTTCTCTCCCTCAGTCCGTCGGTCGGTCTCTATGTCTGTCGGTCGGTCTCTCTGTCTTATCTGTCCCTCTCGCTGTCTGTCGGTCAGTTCCCCCCCTCTCTCATACTTACCGTTCCCCGATCTCCGGCGCGGCTCTGCACGGCTGTTATAAAAACTCCGGCAGCTTTTACTATTTTGAAAAAGCCGGCCGCCCATTAATCAATCTCGTATTCCCTGCTTTACCCACCCTCCGGCGCCTGTGATTGGTTGCAGCCACACACGCCCACCACGCTGAGTGACAGCTGTGTCACTGCACCCAATCACAGCAGCCGGTGGGCATGTCTATACTGTGCAGTAAAATAAATAAATAAATAATTTAAAAAAACGGCGTGCGGTCCCCCCCCATTTTAATACCAGCCAGATAAAGCCAAACGGCTGAAGGCTGGTATTCTCAGGATGGGGAGCCCCACGTTATGGGGAGCTCCCCAGCCTAACAATATCAGTCAGCAGCCGCCCAGAATTGCCGCATACATTATATGCGACAGTTCTGGGGCTGTACCCGGCTCTTCCCGATTTGCCCTGGTGCATTTGCAAATCGGGGTAATAAGGAGTTATTGGCAGCCCACAGCTGCCAATAAGTCCTAGATTAATCATGTCAGGAGTCTCACCGAGATACCTTCCATGATTAATCTGTAAGTGACAGTTAAAAAACACACACACACACCCGAAAAAATAATTTATTAGAAATAAAAAACACTAACAAAGTCCCTCATCACCAATTTATTAACCCCGACAAAGCCCTCCATGTCCGGCGTAATCCACGGACCTCCAGCATCGCATCCAGCTCTGCTGCATGGAGGTGACCGGAGCAGCAGAAGACACCGCCGCTCCTGTCAGCTCCACGCAACAAATTAGGTGAGTATTAGCAACAACCAAGACAGTCACAGCAGACTTAGATAAAGTAAGAGGCAACAACTTCAGGAACATAATAAAACAACGAGAAAAAAGAAGTCTTTGAATTTGCCTCATATTACATCATATCCCATGGCCCAGGAACCACCAACACCAAGGCAATTTGCACATAAAAAACTTTAATTGATTGATAAATATTACGTGGGATATAAAACATTATAGCGAGTGAAGGGGTTAAATGACACATAAGAGCGAGCAAGAAATCCCCATGTGGAGCTGCATGGATCTAATAAGGTAAACACAAAGGTATACTCCCAGCAGGGCCAGTGTAAGTGCCGTTGTACAAGTTCAAGGTAAAGACAAAATAATGCTTAGTAAAGAACCATAGGCACATAACCCAAGCACATAACCCGGCGGGGAATCCACCAATTGTAACACTCACATGCAGACACACATGGGGAGCAGTCCCAATACGTATTTCGTGATGACTTCCTCAGGGGACCGTGGACAAAGGGGGGAAATGGTCAAATTTATACACTAGTGTATATCACATCATTCGCAGCATCTGTCGCGGCTGCAAAGTACTGAAACACGCTGAGCTAGCGTGGGCGGCTACTCCAGCGTCACCTGGGCTATGGAAAACCCCTTTGGTGACGTCAATAATACCCAGGAGACGCTTCGGGGAGAGCCGCACACACTGCGCATGCGCAGAGCCGCAACCAGGAAGTAAAGCTGCAGATGCCATGTCTACTCCTGGCAGAGAAGAGGGCAAACCGCATTAGGAATCACACAAATGCCAAGCACTATAGAGGGAGAGGAATACATACAATTACATCATAATGACATCCAAAAAGATATACAGTTAGGTCCAGAAATATTTGGACAGTGACACAATTTTCGCGAGTTGGGCTCTGCATGCCACCACATTGGATTTGAAATGAAACCTCTACAACAGAATTCAAGTGCAGATTGTAACGTTTAATTTGAAGGTTTGAACAAAAATATCTGATAGAAATTGTAGGAATTCTACACATTTCTTTACAAACACTCCACATTTTAGGAGGTCAAAAGTAATTGGACAAATAAACCAAACCCAAACAAAATATTTTTATTTTCAATATTTTGTTGCGAATCCTTTGGAGGCAATCACTGCCTTAAGTCTGGAACCCATGGACATCACCAAACGCTGGGTTTCCTCCTTCTTAATGCTTTGCCAGGCCTTTACAGCTGCAGCCTTCAGGTCTTGCTTGTTTGTGGGTCTTTCCATCTTAAGTCTGGATTTGAGCAAGTGAAATGCATGCTCAATTGGGTTAAGATCTGGTGATTGACTTGGTCATTGCAGAATGTTCCACTTTTTTGCACTCATGAACTCCTGGGTAGCTTTGGCTGTATGCTTGGGGTCATTGTCCATCTGTACTATGAAGCGCCGTCCGATCAACTTTGCGGCATTTGGCTGAATCTGGGCTGAAAGTATATCCCGGTACACTTCAGAATTCATCCGGCTACTCTTGTCTGCTGTTATGTCATCAATAAACACAAGTGACCCAGTGCCATTGAAAGCCATGCATGCCCATGCCATCACGTTGCCTCCACCATGTTTTACAGAGGATGTGGTGTGCCTTGGTTTATGTGCCGTTCCCTTTCTTCTCCAAACTTTTTTCTTCCCATCATTCTGGTACAGGTTGATCTTTGTCTCATCTGTCCATAGAATACTTTTCCAGAACTGAGCTGGCTTCATGAGGTGTTTTTCAGCAAATTTAACTCTGGCCTGTCTATTTTTGGAATTGATGAATGGTTTGCATCTAGATGTGAACCCTTTGTATTTACTTTCATGGAGTCTTCTCTTTACTGTTGACTTAGAGACAGATACACCTACTTCACTGAGAGTGTTCTGGACTTCAGTTGATGTTGTGAACGGGTTCTTCTTCACCAAAGAAAGTATGTGGCGATCATCCACCACTGTTGTCATCCGTGGACGCCCAGGCCTTTTTGAGTTCCCAAGCTCACCAGTCAATTCCTTTTTTCTCAGAATGTACCCGACTGTTGATTTTGCTACTCCAAGCATGTCTGCTATCTCTCTGATGGATTTTTTCTTTTTTTTCAGCCTCAGGATGTTCTGCTTCACCTCAATTGAGAGTTCCTTAGACCGCATGTTGTCTGGTCACAGCAACAGCTTCCAAATGCAAAACCACACACCTGTAATCAACCCCAGACCTTTTATTTACTTCATTGATTACAGGTTAACGAGGGAGAGGCCTTCAGAATTAATTGCGGCCCTTAGAGTCCCTTGTCCAATTACTTTTGGTCCCTTGAAAAAGAGGAGGCTTTGCATTACAGAGCTATGATTCCTAAACCCTTTCTCCGATTTGGATGTGAAAACTCTCATATTGCAGCTGGGAGTGTGCACTTTCAGCCCATATTATATATATAATTGTATTTCAGAACATGTTTTTGTAAACAGCTAAAATAACAAAACTTGTGTCACTGTCCAAATATTTGTGGACCTAACTGTACATAAGAAGTATTTACACTATTTATGCATTATCAAACATAACAGCATTTTAATCAGCAGAACAAAGTCCAATAGACACTCGCATATGGATGACTTGGATATATTGTATTCCTTCCCAGCACATGTTCCAATGCAGACGGACCACCAGGTTAATGACATAGAAAGATATCACACCAAGAGCACAAACGTAAGAAACGGTAGAAAAAGAAGGACAAAAAAAGGGGGAGTCCAGTTAAAAAATATATACATTGTTAAAAACCATTATGTACAAAGCGGAATCAATACAGGGAACCCGCAGCCATAAACAAATACAACCCATAGCGGGATACGCATCAACCGCAGACGAGAACTACTGGTTTATAAGTAGGAAATAAAGGTCTGCCTCTCATTCAATCCCCGGGGGACCACTGTGTCGAGGAGAAATATCCAGCGACACTCAGCCCGTGCCAATACCTTATGAATATTACCACCCCTCAATCCAAGGTGCACACGGTCGATCCCCCTCACCTTAAAGCTTGAGGGGTCAGACCCGTGATACAACCTAAAGTGGTGGGGGATGGTCTTTAGGGAATCAACATCCTCAGATTTCGCTTGTTTAGCAGCAATGATGTCCCTAGTATGCTCCCTCGTCCGGACCCGTAATTCACGACTAGTGAGTCCGACATATATTAAGTCGCAGGCACACGTGGCGTAATAAATTACGCCCGTGCTACTGCAAGAAATATATTGTCGGATACCATCGAGAGGGAGGAGGAGGCTGTGCGGATACTCGAAGAATTGGAGGGACAGGCATCTGGTGAGTTGGATAATATCTTTCCCACGTATTTGTACCCGCGCTCCACCACGTTCCCCCCATTTTTGATGTGCCCTCAGGTCCAAGTTTTCCATGACTTAGTTATGGGTGACTTGAGATCTCTCTCTAAGAGAGCAAATAGTAACAACTTGGCTGCTAAACATCAGCGAGCCCTTGAGGAATTGAGGAAAATGGAGGGAGTAATTATTAAACCAGCGGATAAGGGGGGTAACGTGGTGGTTTGGCCCTCTGCCATGTATAAGCGGGAGGTGTACAAACAATTAAGAAACACTGACTTTTATCAGATGCTCCCCTCCAATCCAACCAATGTCTTCCTTACCCAGTTGACCCTCATACTCGAGAATGCTCTTGCCGAGTCAGGTACCATTACTAAAAAGATGTATGACGGTCTCCTTCCAGATATGCCGGTAACACCCACGTTCTACCTCCTGCCTAAAATACATAAAAACCCTCGGGTTCCCCTTGGACGTCCGATTGTCTCTGGCATCGGAGGGCTATGCGATGCAGTATGCAAATTTATTGATTTCTATCTCCAACCTTTGGTTGAGACGCTGCCCTCCCATGTTAGAGACACTTCGGACGTCCTTAGGAGGATTGATGGCTTGACGGTTGAGCGTGGGATGTTGCTGGCGACTCTGGATGTTGAGACCCTATATACTAACATCTGTCATGAGCATGGCCTGCAGGCAGTTGAGTATTTCCTGGGTATGAGCAACTGGGCACCACCATTACAACACCTGATTCTGGAATTGTTGGAGTTCGTACTGACGCACAATGCCTTCACCTTCGGTGAGCGGTTCTACCTCCAGCGGCGCGGCACTGCGATGGGGGCGGCTTGCGCGCCGTCGTACGCAAACCTCTTCCTGGGTTACTGGGAGAGGGAGGTTTTCGGCGACGGCGTGCCGGTCAGCTCCCATGTGCAGTGCTGGCTCCGCTTCATCGATGACATCTTTGTCATCTGGGGGGGACCGCCCCGGAGCTTGAGGGCTTTGTGCACCACCTGAACTCCAACTCTTATAACATCTATCTCACTTTTCAGGCTGATCCGGTTAGGGTCGATTTTTTGGATATTGGCATTTCCATCAATGATCGGGGTCTTTTGACTACTGACATTTATCGGAAACCCTCCTCTGTGAATGCCTTGTTACACGCATCTTCTGGCCATCCACAATCCACCATCAATGCTATCCCCACTGGGCAATTTATCCGCCTTAAACGGATTTGCTCAGAGACGGGTACATTTGAGGGCCGGGCCAGTGAGATGCGTGATAGGTTCAGGGAGAGGGGTTATAGTTCCAGATCCATTAAAAAGGCCTATAGTCGGGCTAAAGCAGCTCCAAGAGACCAACTACTTTTGCGCTTTAACCCTAATAAGATAAAGCCTGCTGAACCTAAGGTGCGCTTTATCTCCTCATTTAACCGCCAATGGAACCACATTCGCGGCATATTAACTAAGCACTGGTCTGTTCTACAAACAGAACCTGTGCTGAAAGATATGCTTCCAGACCGACCCCTCATGACGGCACGTCGTGGTCGGAGCCTACGTGATATGTTGGTCCAAAGCCATTATGTGGCACAAAAGAAACCATCATTTATGATGGGACGTTCTATCTGTGGATCATATCCATGTGGCTCATGCATTGCGTGTCGTCATGGTAATATCATTAGGGCAACATCCTTTGCTTCCTCGGACGGCTCTAAAACATTTGAGATCCGACAATATATTTCTTGCAGTAGCACGGGCGTAATTTATTACGCCACGTGTGCCTGCGACTTAATATATGTCGGACTCACTAGTCGTGAATTACGGGTCCGGACGAGGGAGCATACTAGGGACATCATCGCTGCTAAACAAGCGAAATCTGAGGATGTTGATTCCCTAAAGACCATCCCCCGCCACTTTAGGTTGTATCACGGGTCTGACCCCTCAAGCTTTAAGGTGAGGGGGATCGACTGTGTGCACCTTGGATTGAGGGGTGGTAATATTCATAAGGTGTTGGCACGGGCTGAGTGTCGCTGGATATTTCTCCTCGACACAGTGGTCCCCCAGGGATTGAATGAAAGGCAGACCTTTATTTCCTACTTATAAACCAGTAGTTCTTGTCTGCGGTTGATGCGTATCCCGCTATGGGTTGTATTTGTTTATGGCTGCGGGTTCCCTGTATTGATTCCGCTTTGTACATAATGGTTTTTAACAATTTATATATTTTTTAACTGGACTCCCCCTTTTTTTGTCCTTCTTTTTCTACAGTTTCTTACGTTTGTGCTCTTGGTGTGATATCTTTCTATGTCATTAACCTGGTGGTCCGTCTGCATTGGAACATGTGCTGGGAAGGAATACAATATATCCAAGTCATCCATATGCGAGTGTCTATTGGACTTTGTTCTGCTGATTAAAATGCTGTTATGTTTGATAATGCATAAATAGTGTAAATACTTCTTATGTATATCTTTTTGGATGTCATTATGATGTAATTGTATGTATTCCTCTCCCTCTATAGTGCTTGGCATTTGTGTGATTCCTAATGCGGTTTGCCCTCTTCTCTGCCAGGAGTAGACATGGCATCTGCAGCTTTACTTCCTGGTTGCGGCTCTGCGCATGCGCAGTGTGTGCGGCTCTCCCTGAAGCGTCTCCTGGGTATTATTGACGTCACCAAAGGGGTTTTCCCTAGCCCAGGTGACGCTGGAGTAGCCGCCCATGCTAGCTCAGCGTGTTTCAGTACTTTGCAGCCGCGACAGGTGCTGCGAATGATGTGATATACACTAGTGTATAAGTTTGACCATTTCCCCCCTTTGTCCACGGTCCCCTGAGGAAGTCATCACGAAATACGTATTGGGACTGCTCCCCATGTGTGTCTGCATGTGAGTGTTACAATTGGTGGATTCCCCGCCGGGTTATGTGCTTGGGTTATGTGCCTATGGTTCTTTACTAAGCATTATTTTGTCTTTACCTTGAACTTGTACAACGGCACTTACACTGGGCCTGCTGGGAGTATACCTTTGTGTTTACCTTATTAGATCCATGCAGCTCCACATGGGGATTTCTTGCTCGCTCTTATGTGTCATTTAACCCCTTCACTCGCTATAATGTTTTATATCCCATGTAATATTTATATGCCTGACCCAATCAATTCAAGTTTTTTATGTGCAAATTGCCTTGGTGTTGGTGGTTCCTGGGCCATGGGATATGATGTAATATGAGGCAAATTCAAAGACTTCTTTTTTCTCGTTGTTTTAAAATGAGGTGAGTAGCGCGATCAGCTGCTGTCAGTCAAGTAACTCGCGGCCACCGCTGGATCCAGCGGTGGCCGCGGGTAACCTCAGTGACAGCTCAGCTGATCGCGCTACTCACCTCAGTTGCTGCGTGGAGCTGACAGGAGCGGCGGTGTCTTCTGCTGCTCCTGTCACCTGCATGCAGCAGAGCTGGATGCGATGCTGGAGGTCCGTGGATTACGCCGGACATGGAGGGCTTTGTCGGGGTTAATAAATTGGTGATGAGGGACTTTGTT
The DNA here is from genome assembly GCF_048569485.1 of Anomaloglossus baeobatrachus. Classification (NCBI taxonomy): domain Eukaryota; kingdom Metazoa; phylum Chordata; class Amphibia; order Anura; family Aromobatidae; genus Anomaloglossus; species Anomaloglossus baeobatrachus. The sequence continues at coordinate 494,826,300 of NC_134354.1, forward strand.
AGTGTTTTTTATTTCTAATAAATTATTTTTTCAGGTGTGTGTGTGTTTTTTAACTGTCACTTACAGATTAATCATGGAAGGTATCTCGGGGAGATGCCTGACATGATTAATCTAGGACTTATTGGCAGCTATGGGCTGCCAATAACTCCTTATTACCCTGATTTGCCCACGCACCAGGGCAAATCGGGAAGAGCCGGGTACAGCCCCAGAACTGTCGCATATAATGTATGCGGCAATTCTGGGCGGCTGCTGACTGATATTGTTAGGCTGGGGGGCTCCCCATAACGTGGAGCTCCCCATCCTGAGAATACCAGCCTTCAGCCGTATGGCTTTATCTGGCTGGTATTAAAATGGGGGGGACCGCACGCAGTTTTTTTAAATTATTTATTTATTTCTATACTCCATAGTGACACGCCCACCGGCTGCTGTGATTGGGTGCAGTGAGACACCTGTCACTCAGCGTGGGGGCGTGTCTCACTGCAACCAATCATAGGCGCCGATGGGGGGAGAAAGCAGGGAATATGAGATTGTTTAATGAGCGGCCGGCTTTTACAAATTAGAAAAAGCCGCCGGAGCAGTGTGAACGCTGTGCAGCGCCGGTGATCGGGAATCGGTGAGTATGAGAGAGGGGGGGACACTTCAGTCACTCGGGGGATTAGCGGTCACCGGTGAATCCTTCACAGGTGACCGCTAATCAGTACACGGCACAGGCAGAGCCGCAGCATGACAATGAAGTCGGGTGAAGTTCACCCGAGTTCATTCTCATCCCGCTACTCTGTCTTCCGACATGTAGTAACGACATTTTGCATCACACACGTACATTTCACACGGACAACACACACACATGTCAGTTATTTCACTCACGCACAAACGGACATTGCACACGCACATACGGCTAGCATACGGGATACACACGCAGGCCACACATACCATAAAAACGGACCTGGAAAACGGACCCAAAAAACGGCCCGTTTTACACGGACGTGGTTTTCACGGATGTGTGTTTTAGGCCTAAAGTGGCCTTTAAAGTGTTCGAATTTGAATGAAACAGTGTATTTCAGGATATTCAACTTGAACTCAAACCTTTTTAGATTGATCTATTAATCTATATTCTTTTTATTAGTTTAACCACAGAAAAAAATAAATTGCACATTGCAAGCTTTAAGTAGAAGTCAACTATCTTTTATCAACCTTGATAGATATGGCAGAAGTATACCTAGGGGTTCAACATAGTGGGGATCTACACACACTTCAGTGTGCCCTTTACCTAGGTAAACCTGTTTACAACTACAGTGGCATGCATTAATCATAATGATTAAAAGTGAAACTTAACATATGGCAATGCTGATACTGAAAAGAAATATACTTATACAACAGCTAAGCTTTTTATTGCCTCCATACAGTGACCATATAGTGGAAGAATTCAATTCTGCAGAACAGATGACACTCTGTCTGATGGAGTAATTGACTTTCTCTGTCTTTTCCATCTGACCAAGACTGACCTGACCACGTCTTCCAGTCACAGAGTTTACAAAAAAGACACATTTGACTTCTTAAATTTCTAGCACTATAGCCCTACCCACACTTCATGATGATTCTCCTTCATCCTTTCACACGGTATAAGATGTCCATAGAACTGTCCATAGAACTTCACACAGTATGATTCCCCTACAGCACAGCCCTTCACAAAGTATGATGCCCCCAAAGATCCCAACCCAAAAGTATGATGTACTCCACCAATCATGACACACAATGTGATGCCCCCACAGCTCCCCTCACACATTATGCTGCTTTCCATATCACACACACTGTATAATGTTCCCACATTCCCAAACAGTATGATGTCCCCTCAGGACCCACACACAGTAAGATATATGCCACAGCCCATCAACACAATATGAAACAGTCCTCCATACATATCCCCAAAGCCTACCAGGCAGTCTTATGCTCTCACTGACCCCTACCCTACTGTATAATGTCCAGACAAACCACCTTATTATGCCCTCACAGTCATTTCTTACAGTATGATGTTCCTACAACCCGCCACATAGTAAAATGCTTTCAATGTCCTCCCCCACAGATTTATGCCCACATAACCCCCCACAATATGATGTCCCCACAGCCTACACCACTGAGTATGATGTATCCACCACAATTCACACAATATGATCAAATACGCAATATGATTCCCGCATAGTATGATGCCCCTCACACAGTATGAAGATCCCAAAGAAGTAATCATCACACAGTATAATGCCTTTAAATCCTCTGCATTTATTGTCTCATAAAATAAACAAATAAACACCATATACTCTCAATCGTGGATCCTTGTAAAAACAGACATAGTGGGCATGACCACACAAAGTAAGCTTAACACACATTATAATGGAACCTACAGTCTCCAACACAGTATATAATGCTCGTAGAGCTCCCCCACACACAGTATGATGAACCTTCAGAGCTCCCCTCACAGTATGATGTCCCCTCAGTACCCATGCACAGTGAGATATATCTCACAGTCCTCCCACACATTTGCTCCCTCTCATCATGGGGGATGAGCCTCATCATGTTCATATTTTGCTTATTTTTTATATTTCATGTGATTTAATTCTTGGGGAGTTTTCTTTATTGGCACTCCAATCTGCACTATGTCATTACCGGTATGCATCAATTAACCTCTTTTTCCATCATCTGACAAGTATGTGTTACCTATACTCTTCAACTTATTAGCATTTACTTGTCAATTATGTGATATACATGCATAGACGCATATTCCTTACATTCGCATTAACTTTTGTAGTTCTCTGATATTACTCTGTGGTACCCTTGATGTTTTGGTGGGTTTTCCCTTGTGGCTCACCCACCTTTATCTTTGGATCTTTCATGTTGCTTTTATGGTTGTCCTTGCTTTTTATCTAATAAAATATTTACATTTTTTAGTGTTTTTACTTACCTTTGTCCTGACACGTTTCGTATTGGTTTTCTGTATTTATTCTGTAGACTTTTTGAGGCCTATTTTAAGGTGCACAAGAGGTGAAGATTAGAGATCATCATTTACATTAATGGTAGTAAAATAATATCTGAACACCATTCTGCATATTGGTTATGTTTTACTTTGGCTGCCCACCTTGAACTGCGTACGTGGCTGAGAAATATTCATAAAACTGTTATGAGGGTAAAGAAACTAGAATTTATCCATTATATTCTTTTTTTGCAGTTGATATGACTCGCCCACCCCAGGGCTATGGGACACCCGGTGCCGGACCGGACTAGTCCGGTGGTAGTCAGTGGTGGCTGGGCCCGGCTCCGTGGCCCTGGTGGGTGTCAGTTGAATATGTGGCTTGAATTAAAGTTTGTGTTCGTGACGCCACCTGTGGTATGCGGCTACTAAGCCGCCGCTGCTGTGTGAGGCCTCCGGGATGATGTTATGGCAGCAATGGTAGTACTGCTCCCCACAGGTGGAGCAATGCCCGGGGCACGGTTGGTGCTTGTGGAAGTCTATGGTGCTGCGTGACTAACACGGTGCAGGGCCGACCAGCAATGAAAGAAACAGGCACAAACAGTAGTCTCTTTACCTTCTCTTTTACTCGGCAGAAACTTAGTCCAGGGAGACCGTCACAGATGGTAAAGATGATCCGGCCGGCCTGGAAGTGCCTGGGGTGATCTTTGGCCAGTTGAGTATGAGGCCTACTCCTTAATCTTTCTCTGCTGTGTTAGGACACTGCACTTTGGGTTTGCAATTGCCCTCTTGCTGCTGGGACTTGTTGTTCGTCCCCTTTTCTATGTGGTAGACTGCGCAGGCCCTCTCTGGTGCTTCTCTGCTGGAGTCTACACCGGGCCCTTGGGATGCAGCTGTACCTTCAGATTGCTTCTGGGACAGGGGGCTTACAGCTCTCCTGCCCTCCGGATTCAGCTACCAGGGATGGATTTTATGCCCTGGCAACTACAGACTCCGATGTCCGAGTCCCTGCTGTGCCTCTCTGCTCCCCTTGCTTCACTGGGCCAAGCTATCCAAGCTCTAGGCCCCAGTTTACAAGGCAGCACTACTCTGCGTCTGCACTCTTTCACTCCTGTCTCCAGACTAACTACCACTTCCTCCTTCCAGCCAGACTTAAGGAATGCTCCCTGAAGTTCCAGGTTCAGAGCTCCCCCTGCTGGCCGGAGGGAGAACTGTGTTGAGTGTTAACTTACTGGCCAATAGATCTCCCAATTACCTCCAGGCTCAGCATTAACCCTTTTGGGAGGGCAATGCTGTTGTGGCGACCAGGTCCTGGGGCGCCACAGATACAATTGAGGATGGACCTACTGTGAAGAATACTATTTTTTTGCCATTGATCATAGGAATAAGGCTTACATTGAGTTAAAATTGTAAGGGCTGAATTTCATTAAACGTATTTGTTTCATTTTTAAGGCACTTAAATACTTTCTGTGTATTTTAGGATGTGGTTAATATTAGTTTATTTTTGAGAATATCTTCAAGCAGCATAATAATTAAACATTCATTTATTTGAATTTAATAAGAAGTCAGCTACCTATTAATCTATGTTGTGTCTAGTAGGGGACATGGATAGAGGCATCAAGGAACAACGTATACAAAGCAACATTTATCGTGAAAGCAAATAGATGAAACCCTGACTTCATCTAAACAGGATTAGCAGCCAAACACGTTGGCAAGGGTCTTATGTCCAGGCAAATTTCAGCAGCAGTCAGCCAGCAGCATCCTGCGTAGACAGAAGGGCAGCCAGACCGGAGGACACAACCTCATTCCCCAGCAGTGTTGAAAGATTTCATGATTGTGGACATCTAAATAAATATATACTTTATATCTCTGAGTTTCACTTTGGAGTAGTAAGGAAAACTAAAAACATGCAGTCATTAACGATTCAACTAAAGGGGTATTAGAATTTGCAGCTTAGTATACTTAGTGCCAATATAAGAAAAGATGTGAAATACAACGTGGAATTTAGGTAATCATTTTTCTCAATACTATAAGTTTGTCTATGGATAAAGGGCAAAACTGTTCCTTTGAATTTGTCATCCATGCTTCATTATGGAACTTCGTAATGCCTCACTTTCTGAGCAAGAACACACATTTAGCACCTTCTTGTGCCAGCATTATTTGACTCATTATATACAGTATATAAAGAAATTAACAGTTTATTTTGTAACTTGATATACTGTGCCTTTTGTGGAGGAGAAAATTACTTTTTACAATATCTAGCAGCCAACTTCCTGCAATTAAGGCCCCTTTCGCACGTCAGTGATTCTGGTACGTTTGTGCTTTTTTTTAAACGTACCAGAATCACTGACATATGCAGACCCATTATAATGAATGGGTCTGCTCAAACGTCAGTGATTTTTCACTGCACGTGTCTCCGTGCGGCGTACCCGCGTGTGCGTGATTGCCGCACGGAGACATGTCCATTTTTTTCTGGCATCACTGATGTTCCACGGACCACACAGTGGTGTGGTCCGTGAAACACGTGCCAGAAAAGAACGTGCTTTTAAAATAAAAATCATTTTTACTCACCCGGCGTCCAGCGATGTCCTCTGCAGCCCGTTCTCCCTGCTGCTTCTGAGCCGGCTCATTATTGTCGCGCATATTCATTATGCGCGACACAGCCGACCCGGAAGCAGCTGCTGCGGGGGTCACCGCCGGCCGGATGCTGCACCGCGGGAGCGATCAGGACCTTGGACAGCGGGAGCGGGCACAGGTGAGTTGTTTTCTAAGTGCAATCACGGGCCACGGAGAACGGAGCCCGGATTGCACTTAGACAACCAACGTGTGCCGTGATGCACGGCACACGCAGGGACATGTGCGTGTTTTACACGCCAGTGAAAAACGTCAGTGTTTTTCACTGACGTGTGAAACAGGCCTAATGTTTATTTTCATGCAGGGGCAGACACTGACTTGTATCTGCGGCCCCCTTATCAAGCTCCAGTCTGTGGATTACAGCTAAGGCTGTGAGATTAAGTGTCAGTAAGTCGCCCACCACAGCGCTGCAGTGGTCGCCTGCGGGGCACTGCAGGGACTTCTCTGTAGGGACCCTTCCAGCAACAGGTATGTCAGGTTCACTTTCATAGGAGTCGTGACGCCACTCTCGGTTTTGCGGTCAGGGTGATGGGGGGCCACCACTGCAGTTTAATGAGCGTTTGGGGCTGATGGTACTTGCAGTTAGGTGGTGTGGCCTCCCGAGAGTGAGGCCAGCCCCAGGGACTCGGATGTATGTGTGTGGAACAACAGGTCGCAGAATAACTCAGTCACAGTCCAGAAAGTATTTTAACTTGTTTCTCTTATAGGAACACTTACTGGCACTCTCAAAACACTTTGCGTGGCAGTGGCACTCTTCTTCTCTATGCAGTCAGGAGGGGGCAGATGGCGAGTGTCTGTAGTGGGACTCAGGAATGGGTGATGTGATGTCACACGTGACTGCTTCTACGGGAGCAAGCTGGGCTGGCCAGAAGGCAGGATCCAAGAGGTGGCACTCGGGAGGCAAGATGTGGGACTCTAGAGCAGCAGTCAAGCCCACACCATTGCGCAGTAGCGCCCTAGAGGCATCAATTGGGAGATGGGACTTTGGAGCGGTTTCCAAGCAAACAACATAGCGCAGTACCATCCAGGAGGTGGGAACCAGGTGACAACACTCAGGAGACAGGACTTGGGAGCAGGTGAGCAGATTTTACCCTGCCATGGTGGGAAGAAGAAACAAGATCATTTGGGAGCTACATTATGCTTATTCCAGTGCCTCCAGCGTTAGGTTATGTCACTAACATCACGGAGACATAACCTATCGTCACATGACATAATCTAGCGCTGGAGGCACTGACTAACTAAGGCTTATTTTAGGATTAGGGCTTATATTTAAATCCTACTCCAAAAATTGCTAAAAATCAAGCTAGGGCTTATTTTTGGGTTAGTTGGAAAAACAGGGTAGTTGGCCCAGGTAGAAGATTTCCTCCAGCCTAAAAATGAGAGGAGCAAAAGTGATTGGCTTCCTTGCAGCATGTGATCAAAGAAGCCTATCAAGCAACCTAGCAGAGGTTAACTGTTACTAGCCTGTCTATGAAAAATAGAAGATGCTCCTGTGTGAAATCATTTTTTGTGATCACAAAAATAGTAAGATAGTGTTCACTCACCTGGATGTGCTGTAATGCAGGCTCAACACTGATTGAAGCAGGGGTATTTGTCCACCACACTAAGAATAGTGATCTGCCAGACTTCTGTACCACCTCCGATTAATGGGGCCTTGATTGTCTCTGCTGGCTCGGCATTTGGTGCAGCTGTGGGTAGCATCTCGGAGAGGTAGTAGGAGACACCAGCGGACTTGGAACATGCTGTCACACCAGCCGTCAGCTCCCAGATGCTCTAGGAAATGCGTTGTGCAATAAAGGATTAAACCACTTTCATTCGGTGTAGAGTCGGCTTCCGGGACCCAGATAACCATTCTTTTTGTAATCAAATCTATATATTATTTGATTAATGCAAATTCAACAAAATAGTTGCCAGTTGTTAAATAGTTTTCTAGGTTCATATGGGCCAGAAAGGGGTTAAAAACAATAAAAAAAAAATTCGACTCACATTGCCCTTCATGTGTCCCTGCCCCCTGTTGGTCCTTTTCTTGCTTCCTAAGTCACCCCCTTTAGCTTTGGTCTTGTTTTCAATCTTTGTCAGCAGTTTGGAAGCTGAAGAGCTATTGTCTTAAGAAGCAAGCAGAGCCCCAACGGAGAGATGCAGTTGGCCGAGACAGGTGAGCCACAAGGGAATATGATTTTTTATTGTTTTGCAACCCCTTCCCCCTTCTGTTTTTTATCCTTAGGGGGTCAGGCCTCACAGTGGCTTATATAAGTTGTAATCGAAGCACATTCAATTTGCATCAAATAAATTTCATGTAAATCGAATTGCTAGATAAAATTTGAGTGCATTTGCCAACCAAATTCAAGTTTCAGTAGATTTTATCTTCTCTAAAAATTATCATTAATGTTAATATTATTTGGAGAAATTGTGTAATTATTATTTATTGAATTAATAAACTAAAACTGTACTGATAATACTTTCATTCTTACCAATCAGTAAGCTATTAGACCATATTATGTCATACCAAATGATAATAATAATAATAGTAATATACCCTTGGAAAGCTTTTCAGCATAGTGGGCAGGAATAAGAAAAATTTTGTGTTCCATACTCTTGAGTTCAGCATCAACATCTGCGGTAGATGGATGTTTTATAGACAAAACTGGTCTAGCAATGCTGGTCATAATGCAAACAATAATTAATTATGCAATTATTTTAATTTATGTTCATATTCTCCTAGTGAACAGATGGCAAATTGAGAAGTTTTGAGTACGCATGTGCCATCTAGCGTATACACCATTAGTAATGACAGTTTGCTTACAAATTACATTTCATTCAAACTCTCAAGGAGACCAGTGTTACCTTAATGTTAAACTATGTCTCTAATATTGTCTTGAGAATACTTATAATGCATCAAGTTAGACATTTATAGCAAATGTTATTTAGGTTGCCTTTTTAGTACAATGAATTTATTTTGATTTTCCAAATATGAACAAGACTCTTTTTAGATCAGCAGTTTTAAGTTTCCATAACAAAATTGTTACATTTGACAAAAAGGGATAGGCAATTATTTTTTATGAGGGTCCACAAGAAAGACCATCACTGGTGTAGAAGGCTGAACTATTAGGCTGAAATTAATTCTGCTGAATATTAATATTAATTTAAATTAATATATTATATAAATATTAATTGTATAACTTAATATTGAGCAGAATTAAGTATTCTTACATCCCACTATATACAGTATGAGCCCACACACAGCGTCCCTATATACAGCATGAGCCCTCACATAGCTCCCTACATACAGGATGAGCCCTCACACAGCCCCCTATATACAGTATTAGCCCCCACCTAGCCCCTATATATAGTATTATGGCCTCACATAGCCTCTATATACAGAATAAGTCCCCATATAGTCTCTTTATAATGTGTTAGAAAAGAAAATGCAGTTCACCGTGACTTCTATTTAGGAGGCAGAAATCTGTGACGGCGCTTGGATTAGATGTGCAGTCAGAATGTTGTCCACTTCGCACAGAAATCCAGCAACACGTCCAAATGGATTAAAAAAAATTGTAAGTTTATTTCAAAATTATAAAAAACAGGTATGGCAGAGGATTACAGAGTCTGTAGCGCACATTAGCACACATTGACGCATTTCGATCATTTTAGATCTTAATCATATTGTCCACTATCAATGCATTCCCCGGTATCTGTATCCTGAGGAAAATTCCCCAATCTACAAAAACCTATTAGACTTCTTTATAGGTCAATGCTCTGCTCTATAAGGCTTTATGTGTACATTTATATTATGATATTTTTGTAGGAACAGAAGCAGTATCAATGTGATTAGCAGCAGGATCTTACTGGAAATTGATACTGGGCTCCTACTTTAATGTCCTACATCAGAGAAATCTCTGATCACACATGTTTATCCACTTAACGCAGGGGTCAATAGCAACAGCAGCCTCTGAAGAGTTGAAAGAGAGAAAGGATGTTGTTTGCCAATTGACACACCTCTCTGGCTGTTCCTGTTTCTCCAAGCTGGTGTTTCGTACTCTTAAGCTGGGTTCACACTAAGCGACAGCGACAACGACGTCACTGTTACGTCACCATTTTCGGTGACGCAACAGCGACCTTGTAAGTCGCTGTTATGATCGCTGCTTAGCTGTCAAACACAGCAGAAGGAGCGATCATAACGTCGCTGTGCTACATGTGCAGAGAGCAGGGAGCCGCGCTTAGCGCTGGCTCCTTGCTCTCCTAGGTACAGTACACATCGGGTTAATTAACCCGATGTGTGCTGCAGCTACACGTCACAGTGCAGAGAGCAGGGAGCCACGCGCACTGCTTAGCGCTGGCTCCTTGCTCTCCTTGCTACAGTATACATCGGGTTAATTACCCGATGCGTACTGCAGCCACATGTGCACAGAGCAGGAGCCGGCACTGGCAGCAAGAGCTGAGGCTGGTAACGAAGGTAAATATCGGGTAACCAGGGAAAGGTCTTCCCTTGGTTACCCGATGTTTACGCTGGTTACAGCTTACCGCAGCTGCCAGTGCCGGCTCCTGCTCGCTTCATTTCGTCGCTCTCTCGCTGTCACACACAGCGATGTGTGTGTCACAGCGGGAGAGTGACGACCAAAAAATGAAGCTGGACATTCAGCAATGACCGTTGACCTCACAGCAGGGGCCAGGTCGTTGCTGGATGTCACACACAGCGACAGCGACGGGACATCGCTGCAACGTCACAGAAAATGATGACGTAGCAGCGACGTCGTTGTCGTTGTCGCTGTGTGTGACACCAGCTTTAGTCTCCATGGCATTACATTTCCTGACTGGTTTTCACTCTAGGTCCAGGCAGGCAGTGGAGAGCAGGCCTAAAGTCTCTGCTTGGTGCTTGCTCTATTTCAGACCTTCCAGACAACAGTGGGTGTCAGAGCATACACATTAGACATTAGACATGAGTGGGTGCAGAGCATGCACATTAGACTTGAGTGTGTGCAGGAGCATGCACAATAGACATGAGTGGGTGCTGGAGCATGCACATTAGGCATGAGAGGGTGCAGAGCATGCACATTAGGCATGAGTCTGTGCAGGAGCATGCACATTAGACATGAGTGAGTGCCGGTACATGCACATTAGGCATGAGTGGGTGCAGAGCATGCACATTAGGCATGAGTGTGTGCAGGAGCATGCACATTAGACATGAGTGGGTGCCAGAGCATGCACATTAGGCATGAGTGTGTGCAGGAGCATGCACATTAGACATGAGTGAGTGCCGGAGCATGCACATTAGGCATGTGTGGTTGTGTCACGCTCCCCGGGCCCCCTGTCCAGCTCCCCGGCTCCCCTGCCATGCTCCCCGACTTCCCTGGCTCGCTCCCCGGCTCCTCTGTCCGGCGTCCCCCGCTCCACAGCCTCCAGGCCTCCTCACCTGTGATCCCCAGGCGTCCCGGTCCCCGCTCCCAGCGTCCGCTGTCATCTTCGCTCCAGCCCGGCTCCCCTGCCTCCTGTTCGCCGCTCCCTGCCCTGGCTTCTGGCACCCGGGCCGCGCGCATGTGCATTAGGGCGCGCGCGCGGTCATTGACCCTTTCTTAAAGGGCCAGCGTCCACAGACAGGATATTGAACACACAGGTACAGGGTATAAAGGGGTTCAATGTCCAAGTGGGCGGGGCCTGTTCTTCGTGTTTCCTAAGCTAGGAGTCAGGTCTCCTTGTCTCTGTGATATACTCACCTCTCTCTCTTCTAGAGCCGCTCCTGCCTCGCCATCCGGTCCTGCCGATTCCCGAACCCCGAACGCTGACTATCTGCCATCCCGTCAGTCCGTACCATCTCTGATCCCTGTGGTGACCCGTCCTCTCGCTCCATCGGTTCCGGACTCTGCCTGACAACATCTTGGCCTCCGAACCTGAGCTCTGTCACCCGGACTACCATCAGTGACTCCGTGGTCCCAGGGACTTCTACATTCCACTATTTTGCACGGACTATCCTGCTACCTGTAGTGCTCTGGCTACCGGACTCCTTGCCTTCAGGAAGGTGTTCGGCCCAGTGGATCCACCTCCTGGGTCTGCCCGTCCACCTGGCCCTAACAGTAAGAACAGGCCATGGATCCCGCCGAAGCACTAGCGGCCTTGCAGGAGGAACTCACACGCCAGCGTGAGACCCAGACCCGCATGCTGAACTTTATGTCTTCTGTGGACGCCCGCCTGAACACGCTACAAGCGTCGGTTACATCTTCGGCATCTCGAGCTTCCACTGGACAATCCCCGACTCCAGCTCCCGTGGCAGCCTCCTCGGATGCTTCCAGGCTTCGTTTGGCCTCACCACCCCGGTACGCCGGAGATCCCAAGACCTGCAGGGGATTCATAAACCAATGCTCCCTCCATTTCAAGCAGCTGCCGCATTTGTTTGCCTCCGACCAAGCCAAGGTCGCGTTCATGATGTCCCATCTAGAGGGTGAGGCACTGGCGTGGATGAACCCCTTGTGGGAGAAGAAGGACCCTGTGACCACTAACATCCAGGAGTTCCTGCAGGCATTTCGTGGCACCTTTGATGAGCCCGGACGCGCCTCCGCGTCTGCCTCATCTCTCCTCCGGTTACGTCAGGGGACTCTGACGGTGGGCCAATATGCCATCCGTTTTCGCACCTTGGCTTCGGAACTCGGGTGGAACAATGAGGCTCTAACCGCCGCCTTCTGGGAAGGTCTCTCGGGTCGAATTAAGGATGAGCTGGCTGGTGCCGTCCACCCTGGATGCCCTGATTGCCCTAGCAACTCGAGTGGACATTCGCTTTCAGGAACGATCCAAAGAAATGTCCCGTGAGAGACGTCCGATACGGCATTCCTCTCCTCCGCAGAAGCCCGCCGTACTTCAGTCAACGGCATCTGGTGTCTCCGTCCACGAGCCCATGCAGATCGACCGTTTGCGGCAGTCTGAACAACGCCGAGCAGAACGGCTCGCCAAGGGCCTCTGCTTCTACTGCGGAGAGGGCACACACCTTCTACGCTCCTGTCCAGAGAGGCCGGGAAACGCCAAAGCCTAGGGTTGGTAGGAGAGGCCACCCTAGGTGCTGGGACTCTCTCAGACCCGGTTACGTGGACTGTTCAAGTGACAACGGGAGAGACGCGGTTCACGGCTGAGGCGTACCTCGATTCCGGGGCAGCAGGCAATTTCATCTAGCAGGCCACGGTGGACAAGTACCAGGTGCCTGTTACTCCACTCGACAAACCCCTCGTGATTGCCTCTGTGGATGGGAGACCCCTCTCTGACACCATCTCGTGGATCACCAAGCCGGTGGAACTGCGTATTGGTGCCCTGCACACCGAGAACATTGCTCTCTACGTCCTCCCACACATGTCCCATCAAATCCTGCTGGGACTCCCCTGGTTACGGACACACGAACCGTCAGTCAGCTGGGGCACTGGTGAAATCACCCGATGGGGCTCCTCTTGCCACGAGAACTGTCTGAAGACCATACAACCCATCCGACGACCTCCGGTTCCAGAGTCCCTACCGGGACTGCCCTCGGCCTATTGGTCCTTCGCGGACGTCTTTGACAAAAAGGAATCAGAGGTACTTCCGCCACATCGTCCTTACGATTGTGCCATCGACCTGCTCCCGGGAACTACACCACCTCGAGGACGGATATATCCGCTGTCTCCTGCCGAAACAAGGGCCATGTCTACCTACATCACAGAGAACCTGGCAAGGGGATTCATTCGGAGATCCTCCTCTCCTGCTGGAGCAGGCTTCTTCTTCGTTAAGAAGAAAGAGGGCGACCTACGCCCATGCATAGACTACCGGGGATTGAACCAAATCACCGTGAAAAATAAGTACCCCCTGCCGCTCATCCCCGAATTGTTTGATCGGCTTAGAGGAGCTCGTGTGTTCACCAAGTTGGATCTTCGGGGTGCCTACAACCTGGTCCGCATCCGCTCAGGGGACGAATGGAAGACCGCGTTCAATACTCGCGATGGGCACCATGAATACTGTGTGATGCCCTTCGGCCTGTGTAACGCACCAGCAGTCTTTCAGGAATTGGTGAACGACGTGTTCCGAGACCTTCTCTACGTCTGTGTGGTGGTGTATCTTGATGACATCCTGGTCTTTTCTCCGGACCTCCAGACCCACAGAGAGAACGTGCAGCTGGTACTACAAAGACTGAGGGAGAATCGTCTGTACGCCAAGTACGAGAAGTGTGTCTTCGAGCAGTCTTCTCTTCCCTTCCTGGGTTACGTAATCTCCGATACCGGCCTGCAGATGGATCCGGAGAAGGTCTCTGCCATTCTCAACTGGCCCCCTCCTTCTGGACTGAAGGCAATCCAACGCTTTCTGGGATTCGCAAACTATTACCGTCAGTTCATCCCTCACTTCTCTGCTCTGACTGCACCTCTCTCCGCCTTGACCAAGAAGGGGGCTAATCCAAAGGACTGGTCACCTGCGGCCGACGCCGCGTTTGGCTCCCTGAAGCGGGCGTTTGCTTCCTCCCCTGTGCTCCACCGTCCGGAGTTAAACCGACAGTTCACCTTGGAGGTGGATGCCTCCTCCTCGGGAGCCGGAGCAGTGCTCATGCAGAAGTCCTCCTCCGGGAAGATGGTTACTTGCGGTTTCTTCTCGAAAAGTTTCTCTGCGCCTGAACGCAACTACACCATCGGTGACCGAGAGCTATTGGCAGTCAAACTGGCTCTGGAGGAATGGCACTACCTTCTGGAGGGAGCAGTGTACCCCGTGATCATTTACACGGACCACAAGAACCTGGAATACCTGCGGTCTGCTCAGCGACTGAACCCACGGCAAGCCAGGTGGTCCTTGTTCTTTGCCAGGTTCGATTTCCAGCTCCATTTCCGACCCGCGGACAAGAATGTACGCGCAGATGCCTTGTCCAGGTCATTCATGCCCATGGAGCAGGAGGAGGAGACATCCCAGCCCATCATCTGCCCTAGTAAAATCATTCCGGTGGCTCCTGTCACCCTGGCCCAAATACCGCCCGGGAAGACTTATGTCTCTGAGACCGACAGGCAAAAAGTGTTGCACTGGGGCCATGCCTCGAAAACAGCCGGCCATGCTGGTCAGAAGAAAACATGGAGTACAATTGTACGTCACTACTGGTGGCCATCCCTTCGCACGGACGTCGCTTCTTTTGTCTCAGCCTGCTCCTCTTGTGCCCGTAACAAGACGCCCAAACATCTGCCATATGGCCGTCTTCTGCCTCTGCCTATACCCTCAGTTCCATGGCAACACATTGCGATGGACTTTATTACGGACTTGCCCCTGTCCTCCGGACACACAGTCATATGGGTCGTGGTGGATCAGTTCTCCAAAATGGCTCATTTCGTCCTTATGGCTGGACTGCCCTCAGCCCAGGAACTCGCTGACGCCTACATACAGCACATCTTCCGGTTGCATGGCTTTCCATCACACATTGTGTCCGACAGAGGAACTCAGTTCACCTCCCGCTTCTGGAGGGCTCTCTGCAAACATCTGGGAGTGACTCTGGACTTTTCTTCAGCCTACCATCCTCAGTCTAATGGCCAAGTGGAACGAGTCAATCAGATCTTGACCTCCTTCTTACGTCACTACGTCAACGCCCATCACGACGACTGGTCCACGCTTCTTCCTTGGGCTGAATTCTCCCATAACCACCACGTCAGTGAGTCCTCCTCCAGCTCTCCCTTCCATGTCGTTTACGGACTTCAGCCTTCCATCCCATTACCTGTATCCTCTTCCTCGGATGTCCCTGCTGCTGATGCTGTAGCACGTGACTTTGCAACAATTTGGAACTCTGTCAAGACGTCCCTTGGACGTGCGTCCCTTCGGATGAAGAGACACGCAGACAAGAGGCGTCTGGATCCCCCGTGTTTCTCTCCAGGAGATCTGGTCTGGCTTGCCTCCAAGTATGTCCGATTGAAGCTACCATCTTACAAGCTGGGTCCTCGCTACATCGGGCCGTTTAAAGTCCTCAGCAAAATAAATGAGGTCTCCTACAAGCTGCAGCTCCCGGCCACGATGAGGATACCCAACTCCTTCCACGTCTCCCTGCTCAAGCCGGTTGTCCTTGGTCCCTTCTCCGCTGCTGCCAGTTCGGCTCCTCCTCCTATTGCCGATGACGACATCTATGCGGTAAGGGATATCGTGGCCATGAAAACCGTACGGGGCCGGCAGTTCTTCTTGGTGGACTGGGCGGGGTATGGTCCTGAGGATAGGTCCTGGGAACCCCGGGAGAATGTGGGTACTCCTCTGATACGTGCCTTCCTGTCCCGGTTGCGGGGAGGGGGGCGTGGGGGGGGTACTGTCACGCTTCCCGGGCCCCCTGTCCAGCTCCCCGGCTACCCTGCCACACTCCCCGGCTTCCCTGGCTCGCTCCCCGGCTCCTCTGTCCGGCGTCCCCCGCTCCACAGCCTCCAGGCCTCCTCACCTGGGATCCCCAGGCGTCCCGGTCCCCGCTCCCAGCGTCCGCTGTCAGCTTCGCTCCAGCCCGGCTCCCCTGCCTCCTGTTCGCCGCTCCCTGCCCTGGCTTCTGGCACCCGGGCCGCGCGCATGCGCATTAGGGCGCGCGCGCGGTCATTGACCCTTTCTTAAAGGGCCAGCGTCCACAGACAGGATATTGAACACACAGGTACAGGGTATAAAGGGGTTTAATGTCCAAGTGGGCGGGGCCTGTTCTTTGTGTTTCCTAAGCTAGGAGTCAGGTCTCCTTGTCTCTGTGATATACTCACCTCTCTCTCTTCTAGAGCCGCTCCTGCCTCGCCATCCGGTCCTGCCGATTCCCGAACCCTGAATGTTTACTATCTGCCATCCCGTCAGTCCATACCATCTCTGATCCCTGTGGTGACCCGTCCTCTCGCTCCATCGGTTCCGGACTCTGCCTGACAACATCTTGGCCTCCGAACCTGAGCTCCGTCACCCGGACTACCATCAGTGACTCCGTGGTCCCAGGGACTTCTACATTCCACTATTTTGCACGGACTATCCTACCTGTAGTGCTCCGGCTACCGGACTCCTTGCCTTCAGGAAGGTGTTCGGCCCAGTGGATCCACCTCCTGGGTCTGCCCGTCCACCTGGCCCTAACAGGTTGCCGGAGCATGCGCATTGATGAGAATGTAGATTTTTGTGAAATTCAAGTAGAATTCAATTTATTTCAAATAAATGTGCTTATCTCTACTGTTGACACATTATAATGTATTATAAGACTTCTGTTAGGTAATATATCTGTAATATAAAATATAATGGCAATCATGTCCTATGTTTACTTATTCTCTGCATGTTTTTAATCCTGGACAGTTTTTTTCATGTCTCATCAACTGTCATGCATATTTCACTTAATATTGTTTTCACATTAATTTACATTAGCATTTTACTTTACTAAAGCATGAAATAATCTATATTTTATTTTGATTTTTTTATTGTTATATATTATTTTTCACTATTTTATTGTATTACTTTCTTCACTTTTATTTTTTGCTTTTCACTATTTATATCACTATCACTATCTTGTCACAATTCATATAATTAATCATTTTTGTTCACAACTTTTTTTTTCATTTTTCAGTGTTTCTGTTTTACTTTTTGTTTCCTTGTCTTTCATTTCTCAATGTGTTTTTTTGTGTGTCTTTTGTTTCTTTGTGTTGTCATTAAATACCGGAAATTATAATTCCATGGGACTAAAATTTGCCAATTGTATTGAATATAACCAGACTCATTTTTGAACTTTTAGCTGTGATTTTTTGTTTCTCGGGACATTTCCACTTGTTCTTCCCCTAAAGAAAATGATGGAAAGATCACCTTCCATGCATACTTTTGCCACCTCACCCACATCATTAAAAGTGTTCAGGTGCGTGAGCTGATCAGATCGAGAAGAAATTTCTCCACCACTGAGACCTTTACCCTCAAGCCCACTAATATTACAGAATATTTGGCATATGTGACGCCCTGGCCGGGCCAGGTAGTCACAAATAGGGCCCCGCATTACACCTGTCCCTCATAGGTAACATACAGCCAAACATTTAAACCCTAGTCACCCCACTCAGGGCTGGATGGACACACCAGGTGGTGGAACCAGGCAGTTGGAAGACGCCTACTGAGGAGTTTAAAGAGCCTGGGGTGGGAAAGTAGCCAGAAAAAGGTTGAGAGTTCAAGTTGGAGAGGTGTGTGGGCTGGAGCTGTGTGCATCTCCAGCAGAGGAGAAAATCCAATTTGAGCAGGTGCCAGGGTAGGAGCCCTGGTACCTTTGGCTAGGAAGCAGACGGCGGTCTCCGTCTGTAGGAGCTGGGAAGACGGCTCGGTGGAACCGAGGTGGACCGGGACAGGGTTCTAGCTCGCCGGTACTGACCCGGGGAACCGACTCGGAAACCGGAGCACAAAGGGGGGTACTCAGACCCTGAAGCTAGGTCCAGAAGCTACTGGGGGCTAGCTAATTAACTAATTGCGGCCAGGACTAGAGGTTCTGTCCCACCCAGAGTCCCGACTGAAGGCAACAGCCCAACAAGGGGGATAAGCAGCCACCGCCTCAGCTCAGAGATCCCACCGGCCAGTGTCTGTGGGCAAAGGGTTCCTTAGGCAACAACAAACCGGGAGCGGACTCCTGAAGTTGCAAATACAGGCAGTCCACCATCCAACACAGGTGCGGGAGAAAGACAGAGACCACCAGCCAGGTGGGGGACCAGACTGCAGCCAGCTGCTGTCACCGACCATCATCACCTTGGTTTACCAGAGACTCGTGTGTTTACTAATAGTGAGTACAACAGCAGCCTCCGGTCGCCCATCTCCCTGCACCGCCAAACACCCCCAACAGGTCCCGGGACCACCATCCCTGCCCACGGAGGGGTTAGCAACTTGCTTCCAAACATCTCCCCCGTGTGCACCGTAACTGCAGCGGTGGTGTCCACCTTCACCACATCCTGTGGGTGGAGTCACGAACTTAACACGGCTCCAGCCGTCCATCTACATCCCCAAACCACAACCCCCCTTTCAGTTGAAGTGAACGTGAGACCCCCGGGTCCGGAGACCCTCGAGCCACCCACTGAAGGTCCAGATCCGAGCGTCTCGGCTGCCGAGCACGGTGTGGTACACATACATATCGCAAAAGTCAGAAATAAATTTAATCTCTTCCAGAACAAAAACACTGAGGTTGCTAAACATGGAAAAGTGGTTCTACAGTCCCTGACAGAAGTTATGTCGCTTATCCATGTTATATAAATAAAAGCTTATAACCTGACTTTAAATTCATCCATTGGTTTCATAAACTACTCTTTTGAAAGCTGAAACCCTCCCAAATTTGGTTTAGGTTATGAAAATAAAGTTGCTGAAAAACTGAAATATTGATCATTAATGAACACCGAAAGGTCAGATTTTGGCAAGACAAAAGTTTTGTCGCCCACAGAAAGTAATGTGAAATTCAAACAAATAATTAACTTCTAATATAAAGATATGTTGCATAACATTGGTGAATGAAGTTGTGGTGCTATTAGAGCCATATTTAATATTTTGTGTGACTTCCATGAGCTTGAAGGACTGCATCCATGCAGTTCAACAATGATTCATACAATTTATTGATGAAGTCATAAGGACTAGCAAAGAATGCAGTCTTACATGCCTCCCAGAGTTCATCTAGATTCTTTGGTTTTGTCTTCCAAGCTTCCTCTTTCATCCTACCCTAAACATGCTCAATGATGTTCATGTCTGGTGACTGGGCTGGCCAGTCCTTGAGCACCTTGATCTTCTTTGTCAGGAGGAACTTTGTTGTAGAGATGGATGTATGAAATGGAACACCATCCTGCTGCAGAATTTGACCCCTTTTATGATTGGGAATGTAAGAGGTAGCTAATATTTCTAGATATTTTAGGCTATTGATATTGCCTTCCACCTTGCAAATGTTTCGCACACCCCCATACTGAATGTAACCCCAGATCATGATCTTTCCACCACCAAAATTAACTGTTTTCTGTATCCATACGGGCTCCAGTAGGTCTCCTGCAGTATTTGCAGTGGCTGTGGTGTAATTCAACTGAAGATTCATCAGAGAAATCCACCTTCTGCCACTTTTCCAGCATCCATCTGTTTAGCAGGTTGTGGGACTTGACAAATGCCAAACATTTTTTTAATTGCCTTTTGTTTAGTGCTGGCTTCTGGGCACTGATTCGACCATGGAGGCCATTTTTAGACAGAATCCTACAAACTGTTCTAGTTGACACAGGGACTTGAGGTGACCAGGCCTTTTGGAGCTTTGCTGCAGTGGAAGAGAGGCTAGCTTTGGATTTTCTAACCAACAAACATTCCTCCTGAGCAGTTATCTTGCAGGGTCTGCTGGACCTGGGCTTGTCAAAAACATCTCCAGTCACTTCAAATCTTTTTTTAATTCTTTGCACTTGACGCTGAGACACATTAAAGGTGCCAGCCACCTTTGCAGTCGATCTGTTCTTCAGCCTCTTGATAATCAAGGCTTTGGTTGCAGGGTGGATTTTTGGCATGTTTTAGAGGTGAAGTTGCACTTCAAGTGAAGGTCTGGGTTGCTGGGTTTCTTTTTAAACACACCCACTAATTAACCGATCATTTAGTGAGCACAGGTGAGGATGTAAACTAGGATTGGGTGCATTATATGACAAGGCGACAAAACTTTTGTCTTGCTAAAATCTGACCTTTCTGTGTTCACTAAATGATCAATAATTCAACTTTGCAGCAACTTTATTTTCATAACCTAAACCAAATTTGGGAGGGTTTCAGCTTTCAAAAGAGTAATTTATGAAACCAATGGATGAATTTAAAGTCAGGTTATAAGTTTTTATTTACATAACATGGATAAGCGACAAAACGTCTGTCAGGAACTGTATTGTGTTTTCAATTCCCTACAGTTTGTTGTACTGCAAAATCTGTGATAATATTTATAAATATATTCCTAAAGTTTATGGTGATGAAGAACTGCCAAAAGTTCTGGACACATATGGGCACAGGTGTGTGGTAAAAAATGTGCCACACGATAGGGTAAAAAATGTCACCTAGTCTGTTCAGATATGAAATGGTTAAACAAATCAACTGGCTACAGCAAAAATAATACACACAGTCATGCCTGAAAGTGTTGGCACCCTTATATTGTTCCAGAAAATGAAGTATTTCTCATAGAAAAATATTACAATTTCACATGTTTTGTTATACCATGTTTATTTCATTTGTGTGGATGTAAGCAACCCAAAAAATTGAGAAAAAAGGAATACTGGACTTAATTTTACTCATAGCTCCAAAAATAGGCCGAACAAAATTGTTAGCACACACAATTTAATATTTGATTGCACATCCTTTGGAATAAATAACTGTAATCAATTGCTTCTTAGAACCACAAACAGGCATCCCATATCTCTCAACTGGAATTTTGAACCACTCTTCTCTTTTGAAACTACTCCAGGTCTCTCATTTTTGAAGGGTGTCTTCTCCCAACATTTATTTTAAGATCTTTGAAATGGTGTTCAATGGGATTTAAATCCAGACTCATTGCTGACACTTCAGATTTCTCCATTGTCTTGTTTCCATCCATTTTTGGGTGCTTCTTGAAGTATGCTTAGGGTTATTGTCCTGCTGGAAGATCTTGGTCACAAACCCAACTTTCTCACACTGGGCATTAGGCTCCAAAATCCTCTTGTAATTTTTAGATTTCATGGTTGCTTGCAAACAACCAAGGCTACTAGTGCCAGAGGCAGTAAAATCACCCCAAAACAGTTTTGAACTTCCAAATGTAGGTACTGTGGGGTTTTTCATGGACTTCAATCTGTTTTTGGTAAACAGTAAAATGATGTGTTTTACCAAAAAGTTCTGTCTTGGTCTCATCTGTCTATAAGACACTTTCTCAGAAGGATTTTGGCTTAATCGCGTACATTTTGGCAAACTGCAGTCTAGCTTTTTTATGTCTCTGTGTCAGCAGTGGAGTTCACCTGCATCTCTTTCCATATCATTTCATTTCATTCAAATGTAGGGGGATAGTTCGCACTTACACTGATGCACCCTGAGCCTGCAGGACAGATTGAATTTCTTTGGAACTTGACTGGGGATGCTTATCCCCCTTCTAGACAATCCTGCATTACAACTAGAGATGAGCGAACCGGTCCCGGTTCGGCTCGAGGTCGGCTCGCCGAACGGGGGTCCCGTTCGAGTTCGGTTCGTCGAACGTTCGACGAACCGAACTCGAACGTATAGGCTATAATGGGAGGCAATCACAAACACATAAAAATGCATTATAAATGTACACAAACAGTTAATAAACATTGCCATAACACTTACCGGTCCTCGCGATCCCTTCTGCACTCTGTCTCCTGCCGCTATTCCATCCGATGATCGCTGAATCCTCCTGGTGACCTGCACTGCCAGCAGAGATGCAGGACCTATCGTGACGTCAAAATAGCCATGTGACCAGTCACGTGGCTATTATCTCATTGGCTACAGACTGGTCACATGACTATGACACGTCATGTAGGACCTGCGAGTGCATCTCTCCGGTACACGGTGCACATATGTGTATCGCCGTGTACCGGCGACATGCTCTAGCACACGGTCAACTCCCCGTTCCGTTAGGGACCGGCTGACACAGCCGGTCATTAACGGAGATCACCGTTGCCATAGCAACGCAGTTAGCGGTGACGTCACCGCTAACCGCGGCTCCGAGAGCACCGTTGCTATGGTAACGCGTCTGTCAGCGTTACCGCTGTTACCGCTGACAGCCAGCACTGATCACTCACGGAGTGAAGGCTGCACGCTGCTTCCCGATTGTAGTGAGGATTGTACTGAGGATGAGGTTCCCCAGCCCATGATGGGCTGGTGCACCTCATCCTCACTACAATCGTCACTACTACTACACTAGTGAGGATTGTAGTGAGGATGAGATGCCCCAGCCCATGATGGGCTGGGGCATCTCATCCTCACTACAATCGTCACTACTACTACACTAGAAAGAAAGAAGACAGAAGAGCAGGATCGTGGAGGGCTGACAGGGGGTAATAAAGATGGAGTCTCTAATGTGTCTGTGTATTTATTTCTATTAAAGTATTTTTTCTCTGTGTGGTGTTTTTTTTAACCCTTTATTGGAGATTCTTAATGGCCGGGTCAAACGTGCCTGACATTAAGAATCTCTGGCTTATTACTGGCTAGTAAAACAAAGCCAGTATTAACTCATGATTACCCAACAAGCCACCCGGCTCCAGGGCTGTTGGAAGAGTTGGATACAGCGCCAGATGATGGCGCTTCTATGAAAGCGCCATTTTCTGGGACGGCTGCGGACTGAAATCCGCAGCAGAGGCGCCCAGAAACCTCGGGCTAACCTGTGCTGCGGATTCCAATCCCCAGCTGCCTAGTTGTACCCGGCTGGACACAAAAATGGGGTGAAGCCCACGTCATTTGTTTTTTAATTATTTCATGAAATAAGTGAAATAATTAAAAAAAACGGGCTTCCCTATATTTTTGGTTCCCAGCCGGGTACAAATAGGCAACTGGGGGTTGGAGGCAGCCCGTGGCTGCCTGCTGTACCTGGCTAGCATACAAAAATATGGCGAAGCCCACGTCATTTTTTTGGTGGGCAAAAAAATTCTGCATACAGTCCTGGATGGAGTATGCTGAGCCTTGTAGTTCTGCAGCTGCTGTCTGCTCTTCTCCATACAGATAGACAGCAGCTGCAGAACTACAAGGCTCAGCATACTCCATCCAGGACTGTATGCAGAAGTTTTTTGCCCCCTGAAAAAATTATGTGGGCTTCGCCATATTTTTGTATGCTAGCCAGGTACAGCAGGCAGGTACGGCTGCCCCCAACCCCCAGTTGCCTATTTGTACCCGGCTGGGAACCAAAAATAAAGGGAAGCCCTTTTTTTATTATTTCATGAATTTCATGAAATAATTAGAAAAATGACGTAGGCTTCGCCCCATTTTTGTGTCCAGCCAGGTACAACTAGGCAGCTGGGGATTGGAATCCGCAGCACAGGTTGGCCTGAGCTTTCTGGGCCCCACTGCTGCGAATTGCAGTCTGCAGCCGCCTCAGAAAATGGCATTTTCATAGAAGCACCATATTCTGGCACTGTATCCAACTCTTCCAGCACCTGCCTGCTATACCTGGCTAGCATACAAAAATATGGCGAAGCTCACGTCCTTTTTTTGTAGTTTTTTGGCAAAAAAAAATAAAAAATGCTTCCCTGGATTTTCCATTGCCAGTGAAGGTAACACCAAGCAGTGGGGGTTACCAGCCAGTAGCTGCTTGGATTACCCTTAGCTAGCAATACAAAAAATGCAGCGGGAGCCCATATATATTTTTTTTAATTATTTAGTTAAATAACTAAAAATAAAATGGTCTTCCCTGTATTTTGATTGCTGGACATCACAGTGCTGTAAAAATAAATCTTTAAAAAAATGACGTAGCGCTCCGCGGTATTTTTGATTCTCAGCGCAGATAAAGCAGACAGCTATGGGTTGCCACCCCCATCTGCCTGCCGTTACCTTGGTTGGCAATCAAAATACAGGGAAGCCCATTAATTTTTTCTATTTAAAAAATAGTTAAAAAAAAAAATGACGTTGGGTCCCCCCATTTTTGATAGCCAGCTAGGGTAAAGCAGACGGCTGTAGCCTGAAAACCACAGCTGTCAGCTTTACCGTGGTTGGGGATCCAATGTGGAGGTCCCCTCAGGCTCTTTTTTATAATTATTGTATAAATATTAATAATTACACAATAAAAGTAGGGTCCCCCCCAAATTGGATCACCAGCCAAGGTAAAGCGGACAGCTGTGGTCTGGTATTCTCAGGGTGGGAAGGTCCATAGTTATTGGGCCTTCACAGCCTAAAAATAGCAGGCCGCAGGCACCCCAGACGTGGCGCATCCACTAGATGCGCCAATCCTGGCGCTTCACCCCAGCTCATCCCGTGCCCTAGTGCAGTGGCAAACAGAGTAATAAATCGGGTTGATACTAGCTGTAAAGTAACCTGAGATCAAGCCCAGCAGTTTGTGATGTCATGGCGTCTATTAGATACTCAACATCATAAACTGTCAGTACTAACAAAAAAAAAAAAATCGACAAAAGAAATTTATTTGATAAAACAGTCCCCAAAACATTTCCTCTTTCACCAATTTATTGTAAGAAAAAAAATAAAGGGGTCCCACGACGACTCTGGACCGTCTAGAATATGGGGGGAGACACTCAGGGAACGTATCCCCCATTTTCTAGGAGTGCGGACCCTTCATGTGAGGAGTGTGGGTGCAATGAATCTGCGCTCACTCTTCTCGGGTCCACAGCAGCAGAGTCCATGTCGTAATGGTTGCTACCAAAGCTGCAATGCCCTGCTCATGAGGTAAGGGCATGCCTAATCAGGAGAACTACTGTAGAGGAAGCTCTGCTCACTGGTATATAGGTGCTCAGAGGTAATAATAGAAAAAATTAGTGAGTAACCTCGGCACTCTAAATCTCCCAGACTAAGTCAGTAAGTCACAACGGATAGTAATGCAAAATCACTCTTTATTGGTCCGTATTAAGAAAAAAAAATTTTTCATAAGCATATATGTTTTTGTCCAAAACAAGTTACAAATGACGTTTCGGCCTGAGCCTTCGTCAGATTGGACTTATCTGCATGTAATTATGAAAAATGACAATAATCAGTATCACATAAGAGTGAGAGAACAATAACATAAACTCGAACAATGTAGAGGTACAATTGGGATGCAGCAAAAAAATTGCAACACAGCAAGAAATGAAACACATGATACAAATGTCATAATACAGTACAAGGACAATATAGTAATGACAAATATGGGGTCAGAGTAGACTTAGACAGCTCTGGTACGAAAGAGATGTCAATCATAAAGTAACATGTGCAGTAGGTGTAGAGCTACAGTGTGCATGGCAGAGCTAATGGGTAGACCGACCATAGAAAAAGAATGGAGAAAAAGTGGAGAAAAAGTGGAGAAAAAATGGAGAAAAAAATGGAGAAAAAGTGGAGAATAAGTGGAGAATAAGTGGAGAAAAAGTGGAGAATAAGTGGAGAAAAAGTGGAGAAAAAGTGGAGAAAAAGTGGAGAAAAAGTGGAGAAAAAAATTCTCCACTTTTTCTCCATTTTTTTCTCCACTTTTTCTCCACTTTTTCTCCATTTTTTTCTCCACTTTTTCTCCACTTTTTCTCCACTTTTTCTCCATTTTTTTCTCCACTTTTTCTCCACTTTTTCTCCACTTTTTCTCCATAAGTGGAGAAAAAGTGGAGAAAAAGTGGAGAAAAAAATGGAGAAAAAGTGGATAAAAAGTGGAGAAAAAGTGGAGAAAAAAATGGAGAAAAAAAGGAGAAAAAGTGGAGAACAAGTGGAGAACAAGTGGAGAAAAAGTGGAGAAAAAGTGGAGAAAAAATGTAGAAAAAGTGGAGAAAAAATGTAGAAAAAGTGGAGAAAAAATGGAGAAAAAGTGGAGCACCCTTTGGTGCCTTTCATGTGGCACTAAGGGGTGCTTAGCTTTGTATTTAGCCAAAAAAATGAAAAAAAAAATGACGTAGGGTTACCCCTAGTTTTGTAGCCAGCTAGGGTAAAGCAGACGGCTGCAGCCTGCAGACCACAGCTGGCAACCTTACCTTGGCTGGTAATCCAAAACTGAGGGCACCCCACGCTGTTATTTTAAATTAAATAAATAATTTTAAAAAAAAACACGTAGGGGTCCCCCAAAATTGGATCACCAGCCAAGGTAAAGCAGACAGCTGGGGCCTGATATTCTCAGACTAGGGAGGTCCATGGTTATTGGACTCTCCCAAGCCTAAAAATAGCAGGCCGCAGCCGCCCCAGAAGTGGCACATCCATTAGATGCGCCAATCCTGGTGCTTCGCCCCAGCTCATCCCGCGCCAAGGTGCGGTGGCAAACGGGGTAATATATGGGGTTAATACCAGATGTGTAATGTCACCTGGCATCAAGCCCTGGGGTTGGTGAGGTCAGGCGTCTATCAGATACCCGACATCACCAACCCAGTCAGTAATAAAAAAAAATAGACGACAAACACATTTTTATTTGAAAAAACACTCCCCAAAACATTCCCTCTTTAACCAATTTATTAGAATGAAAAACAAATCCAGGTCTGGTGTAATCCAAGGGGTTGCCATGACGATCCACACTGTCCCAGTCAATGAAGAGCAGGATGTTCCCCATTGGCTGGGAGAGCAGTGCAGTGACCTGAGCTAACATCAATGGGTCAGCCCAGGTCACTGCAGGGGATGACAAGTGCTGCTGTCAGAGAGATACATTACCTGCGCTGATCTCCAGCACACTGACAGCCCCTGTCACTGAGTTCAATGACCGGCGTCTTCACACCAAGTATCGCGAGAGGCCCGTGACGTCACCGCTAGTCAGTCTCGGGTCGGAAGTGAGAGGTGATGTGACAAGCGGCGGCTATGGAGGACAGTGACAGCGCTGAGGTCGGGATGGCGGGACTTCATCACCGCAGGTAAGCCGAGCGGGGGGGGTGTGTGTGTGTGTGTGTGTGTGTGTGAGAGTGTGTGTGTGTGTGTATGTATGTGTACATGCCGCGGGCAGGAGGGGGCGGAGCGAGCTGAGCGGGGAAGTGTGGGCTTCCTGCACGTAACTAAGATAAACATTGGGTTACTAACCAAAGCGCTTTGGTTGGATACCCGATGTTTATCTTGGTTACCAGCTTCTGGCAAGCTGCCAGCGATGGCTCCTGCACACTGTAGCTGTAAAAAGCCCTGCTTTTTGCTGCTAGAACCGTTCTCGAACGTATCTAGAACTATCGAGCTTTTGCAAAAAGCTCGAGTTCTAGTTCGATCTCGAACAGCCCCCAAAATCACTCGAGCTTAGAACTGGAGAACCTCGAACCGCGAACCGCGCTCAACTCTAATTACAACATTCCATCATTTTTTCTCTGCTTTGTACATCCAGGGAGATTAGCTACAGCGCCAAGGGTTGTAAACATCTTGATTATGTTGTGCACCATGGACAAAGAAACATTAAGATCTCTGGATATGGACTTTTAACCCTGAGATGGTTGATATTTTTCAATAAATTTGGTTCTCAAGTCCTCATACAATTCTCTTCTAATCTTTATGTTCTCCATGCTTAGTGTGGCACAAATAGACAGTGACACACAATGCAGAGACTAAGCCAACATCTCACCCTTTAATCTGGTTTCAGGTGTGATTTTCATCTTACCCACACCTGGTATTTTCCACAGGTGAGTTTGAATGAGCATCACATTCTTAAAACAAAGATGTCTCTGTCTGTCTCCCGGTCTGCCTCTGTCTGTCTCTTTCCCCATGTGTCTTTCTGTCTGTCTCTTTCTCTGTCTGTCTGCCTTTTTTTCCTATCTGTCTCTGTCTGTTTGTCTCTGTCTCATTCCCTGTCTGCTTCTGTCTGTCTCTTTCTCTGTCTGTCTGTCTCTCTCTGTCTGTCTGTCTCTTGGTCTGTCAGTCTCTGTCTTTCTCTTTCCCTATCTGTCTCTGTATCTTTTTGTCTCTTTGTCTGTCACTCTCTATTTGTCTATTTGTCTTTCTATCTCTCTCTGTTTTTGTCTGTCTTTCTCTGTTTGTCTCTCTATGTGTGACTCTCTATCTCTCTGTCTGTCTCTGTCTGTCTGTCTCTTGGCCTGTCAGTCTCTCTGTGTCTGTCTATTTTCCTGTCTGCTTCTGTTTGTCTCTGTCTGTCGCTTTCTTTGTCTATTTCTGTATATCTTTGTTTGCTCTGTCTGTCTCTATCTGTCTGTGTCTCTCTCTGTCTATATGTCTCTGTCTCTTTCACTGTCTGTCTCTTTCCCTGTCTGTCTGTCTGTCTCTGTATGTCTCTCTCTGTTTCTGTCTGTCTTTGTTTGCTCTGTCTGTCTCTATCTGTCTGTGTCTCTCTCTGTCTATATGTCTCTGTCTCTTTCACTGTCTATCTCTTTCCCTGTCGGTCTGTCTCTGTATGTCTCTCTCTGTCTCTGACTGTCTCTCTCTATTTGTCTCTCTCTCTATATCTCTCTGTCTCTTTCCCTGTCTGTCTCTGTCTGTCTGTTTATATGTGTGTCTTTCTGTGTCTGTCTCTGTCTGCCTGTCTGTATCTGTCTGTCTATGTCTCTATCAGTGTCTGTCAGTCTATCTATGTCTGTCTCTGTCTCTCTGTCTGTCTCTCTCTATCTCTGTGTGTCTGTGTATTTATCTGTCTGCCTCTATGTGCCTGTCTCTGTGTGTCTGTCTCTGTGTATCTGTCTGTCTCTTTCCCTATATTTCTGTCTATTTCTCTACCTCTCTGTCTGTTTGTTTCTCTCTATCTGTCTCTCTCTGTCTCTTTCCCTGTCTGTCTCTTTCCCTGTCTTCCTCTGTCTGTCTCTTTCCCTGTCAGCCTCTATCTGTCTTATTCTTTCCCTGTCTGTCTCTGTCTGTCTCTGCCTGTCTCTTTCCCTCTTTCTGTCTATTTCTCTACCTCTCTGTCTCTCGCTCTATCTGTCTCTCTCTGTCTCTTTCCCTGTCTGTCTCTTTCCCTGTTTGCCTCTGTCTGTCTCCCTTCCATGTCTGTCTCTGTCTTATTGTTTCCCTGTCTGTCTCTGTCTGTCTTTGTCTGTCTGTCTCTTTCCCTGTCTGTTTCTGTATTTTGTCTTTCTCTTTCCCTGTCTGTCTCTTTCCCTGTCTGCCTTTGTCTGTCTGCCTGTGTCTGTCTTTTTCCCTGTAAGTCTTTCCCTGTCTGTCTGCCTTTTTTCCCTGTATGTCTCTGTTTGTCTCTGTCTGTCTCCCTGTCTGCCTCTGTCTGTCTTTTTCTCTGTCTGTCTGTCTTTTTTCCCCTGTCCGCCTCTGTCTGTCTCTTTCTGTCTCCCTGTCTGCCTTTCTCTGTCTCTTTCCCCATGTGTCTTTCTGTCTGTCTCCTTCTCTCTGTCTGGCTTGTTTTTCCTATCTATCTCTGTCTGTTTGTCTCTGTCTCATTCCCTGTCTGCCTCTGTCTGTCTCTTTCTCTGTCTGTCTCTCTCTGTTTGTCTATCTCCATCTCTCTCTGTCTGTCTCTCCACCGATATCTTATTACCTCACACATAAGCTTCTGATACTATAAATATCCTTTGTTCCTATAGCAATCAATCACAGCTCCTATTAATAACCTGTAGTTCCCAGATCCATTCACTTTAATGGAGGCAGGTGTTTTGGAGAGTAACTGTAAAGCACAAGGTTAAATTATCCCATCAAAACATAGTCTATGACATTCCCTGAATCAAATGAGTTGTCCGTGCAAAATATTGTGATTGTAACTGCGACGGTACAGACTCCTTTAGTGGATATACACACACACACACACACACACACACACACAACTTTATGTATTAGATTTTGCTTTTATTACTACATTGCATTTTAATTGTTTTTCTTTTTTAGTGCTATCTGTGTATACCTTCTTCATTGGTTTGCTCATTCAATCCACACATGAATTCTTCCATGGGGTTTTGACATCCAATAGACATGAGGGTAGGTGCATATCTCAATGTCAATACTTGTGTTTTCATGCCATGATGAAGGATCATGATTGACAAGAAATGCATAGCATAGCTACATCCTGTGTCCTGTTCATATGTTTGAGGGGTTGTGCAATCAAGCCATCTATTATTTTATTTGGATCACTGTCACTATTTTGTCACTTTTTACATAGGCACTTATTTTTTATTTTACACTTTTTGGAGGTCACAATTTTTTTTTAATTTTACTTTGTTTTTGTTTTCTTATCTTTCATTTCTCAATGTATTCTTTTGTGTGTCTTTTGTTTCTTTGTGCTGTCATTTTGTTTCCGAACTATCCATGTTTCTTTCTTGTTTGATAATATTGGCTCTTTTTTTATGGGGGTTGCACATTTGCACTTTAAACACACTTTTGATTTATATTTCTTTGGTGGCTTGGCAACAATGTTATTATGATGAGGTCAAGATGTAACATGTACAGATGACATGTTATGTGACTTGTTTCCAACCTGGTACAACTAGGTCATATCCATTTTGCATGTGTTGGCGACTTTCCAGCTGGCTCATTTTTTATTTTTCATTTTTTTGCACATGAATCAGTATCTATTTACTGGTGCTCTTTTGCTTTACCACTGCTAGCTGCCTTACCAATATCATAATGTCCTGCAGTTTTATATTTCTTTGCTAGTGTTTTTCACACAGTGCTCAGCATAAATGAGTACACCTCAACATATTTGACAGAAAACCATTAGTTTCCTTTCAGAATTAACACTTTCTATGTGACACCATGCTATAAAATACTCCCACAAAAGGTTGTCATTGATTACAAACAAAAATAGGTATTTTACACACCCTAAAAAGTAATTTTCTTAACAAAAATAATTCAAGACCATGTTGAAAAATGAGTACACCCTATTGAAAAACTTAGGAGCAAAACTAAAGTTTAGATGACAAAATTCTAATTAACAAAAATTCAACCACAGGTACTCTAAGTATTCATTAAACCAGTGTTCAACAGACAGATGACAATAAAAAAAAATTCTTATGAAAGAAAAACTTCCAAATTCATGGTCACAGCAATAGCACAACATGAAAGAGAAATGTCACAAAACTTGATGAAGAAACTAATTTATTGACAGAAAGAATGGTGAAAAATTAAAGAAGCTCAGCAAAGCATTACTTATCTGTCAGAATACCGTAGTGGAATCAAGAGACAATGGAAAGGGTTAAACACCGCCCTGTTGCATATAAAATTAGCCCAAGGTCCCTCTCCTTCTTCAGGAAAAATAAATTACAAAATGTTGTGATTTCTTTCTGAAGAAGGAGAAAGGAACTTTCCAAAACGCGTAGAATATACATCATATACTTGTTACCTTAGACTAATAAGCGTTTTTCCATTGTCTCTTGTTTCCAATTCCACGTAGGGCTGCAGCAGTCATTTTGATGTGCATTAGTAGCTGTGACTCTCACAACCATTCAAGGGGAGCCTTGACACTGTCTGATTCTATATCTCATCTCTCAGATAAGACCTATTTTGCGTTTTCTTTGCCACACTTCTCTTGTAACCTTAGAATACTGTAGTGAAAATGGAATAAAAATGTAACAAAGATGGAACTGCACCCATCTCACATAGACCTTTTTGTGGACTAAGGAAGTTAATACATAAGAAATTGAATCTTCAAATGAGCATGGTTGAAGAAAATCAACATGCAAGTTCATTGTAGTTTGCTAAAGATGCAGAATGTCATGCACAGATGTTCTGCTCTACATTGAAATGCCCTTTGTAGACGTGGACATTTCCAACATGACAATGATCCCAAACAAACATCTGAGAACACTGTTGCAATTCTATTGTTGTTTCAAACCTTTTTCATTTACACATTTCCTTCCTCGAAATACCTAGAGGTCAGGTCCCCTGAGGTCAGGTTACCTGCAATCACAGAGGGAGAGCCATGGGAACTTCCAGCTGTGGCCGCAACTAACCTGAGTGACATCACCGCTGATCACTGCTGCTCAGTGTCTGCTTGAAGTTACAGTGTGCGGTCATGTGCTATGGCCACTCACTGTCAGTTCAGATGTAGCAGAGTTTGAATCATCTTGGGACCTCATGTAGATTACATCAGACCTGGGTCTTTTGGTGTTAATAAATTGGTTAAAGAGGGTGTTTTTTTGCATTTTATTTCAAATAAAGGTTTTTTGGTGTTTGTGTTTATTTAATTTCACTTACAGATCAGTAATGGGAGGTCTAATGGACACCTCCCTTTCATAATCTAGGACTCAGTGGTGGTTGTGAACTGCGATTAACTGCTTATTACCCTGATTGCCACTGCATCAGGGCACTTTGGGAAGAGCCGGGTAAAGGGCCGAGGCTGTCACATCTAATAGATGCATCAATCCTGGGAGGCAGCAAGCTGCTATTTTTAGACTGGGGACTTAATAACCATGGGTTTCCCCAGCCTGAGAATACAAACCCCAGCTGGAGGGGACTGCATTCCATTTTTTTAAAATTATTTATGTAATATTTTTTTTAAAAAGCTGCATGCGGTTTCTTCTATTTTGATATACAGCCAAGATAAGTGCATGGCTGGGGGCTGCAGCCTGTAGCCATGGGCTTTATCTGTATTTGTTTAGGGGGACCCTACGCCAATTTTATTTATTTAGTTTATATCACAATAGACCCACAGACAGGTTCTGTGATTCCAAACATATACAGGCTGTCTGGGGGTGGGGTCTGACTGCAGACAATCAGAGATGCCAGTGGGCAGGGAAAGCAGTGAAAATGGATGAGGGATAATCAGCGGCTCCGGAAGTACAGGTGCAGGAACAGTCACAGCCGCGGGAGCCGATTCAGCCTTGGGAGCAGTTATAGCTGCTCAAGAGATTTGGTAAGTCCTGCTTTATTTTCTTTCTTTTACAGCCCCCAACATCATTTTACAACACACAAGTTTGGTCTCCAATTGAATTCAATGGGCTTGGTATGTTCACCGGGAAGCTCTGTAAAGATCGGCAAACTGAACTGTGAAATACTCACTCATCTGTAGAGATGAGCAGATCAAGAACAGTTCTAATCACTTGTTTATGCAGATTTTCTCAGGGCCTTTATTCACTGAGAAGTAATTCTGCATGAATTTTATGTCCCTTATCGTGCTCTAATATATTTCCAGATTTAAGAGCATAATAAACGTATGTTGCAAAAAAAGTATAAAAGGAACATTGAATACTCTCCATTCTGCTCCTCACTGACATCCTTGTGGTACTCTTCACATCTTCTGATCCCCGCAGTTCTTGCTGAAATCCCCAGGCCTCTCGCATTAATCCATGACTTGCTGCTCTGATGAGGTTCAGGAGGGTTTTATACAAGCCATGATATACACCTTTACTTTATGTGCGCATGTGTGCAGAACAGTCTGCAAACTCATCTGAGCCGTAAGTCAACGGTCCTTTTGAGAGACACAGGGATTTCAACATGAGCAGCAAGGATCAGAAGACTGAACAGGTGACATTGAGGAGAAGAGGGCAGGGAGCAATAAGGTAAGAGGGGTTTTTTTTTTAAAAAAACTTTTTGATGGTCAAAGAAAAGTTCAGAAAAATGATGGCCAACAGCTCCTATTTTGCTGAATTTGAGCTAAACCAAAATACACAAAATCCACATTTTGGCAAATGTGGACTTTTGCACAATTTGTGTAAATTGATTTGCTGATCTTTATTGCTAAATGTGAGATATGCATGTCCAGTATTTTCTTATTGCATTTGTGCCTTTTTATCAAGCTTTTTATCACCTTTTTTTATTTGCACCAAAATTACATTTCCTTTTACGATTTTATGTGTTTACCTCTTTTTAGTTCACAACTGTGGGTAGTATTTAGTGTTTCGATACGTGATATGTTTTTGTCTGATTTATCATTTTCAATTTTTCAAGAAGTTGCAAAATTTGTCACAAATGAAAAGTTATTATTTGAAATTATGACATTTTTGAATAATTTTTGTGACATTTACAAAACTGTGCAACTTTTTGCACTAAAAAGTTACATAAACATGTAAGGCCAGAAGAATTATATATTTACTTTTTATACAATTCATGCTGACTTGCACCATGTAGATAAATTTAGTGCAAAAAAGCCACCAAATACCAAGGGGTGTTATTTAGCTAAATGCACCATACTTTTTATACAATTTGCACCAAAAAGTGTCTTTCATGATTTGCACCATATTTGTTATAATTTCACACTTTCTGCAACATTTGGGTATAATTTTGCTGAAAAGTGTTCTGATATAGCAAAAAGGATCAGGTTTTTATGTGTAACAACATGTGCCAAAATGGGTTGAAATTGTGTAAGATTCTGCTTCAAAATAAGTGTACATCTATAAGGCTATATGCGCACTGGAAAATGGAATTTTCTCAAGAAAATTCCGCAGGTATTCAAAGATTACAGCACCCGCGGTAAAAAACTGCGGCAAACCGCACCCGAAAACCGCATGCGGTTTGCCGCGGTTTGCTGCGGTTTTACCGCGGTATTGTTCGCGGTATTGCCGCGTGCGGGTTGGTATTTGCTTTATTGCATTCAAAGAAATAAAGCACATTGAAAAAAAATAAAAAAAGTAATTTCATTCTGAGATAAATAGACAGAAGAATAGATAGAAGAATAGATAGATAGACAAACAGAGGGATAGATAGAAGGATAGATAGAGGGATAGATAAATAGAGGAAAGATCGCTGCATTTCTCACGGTCGGCAGTGAGTTCACATTACCGTCCGTGGGAAATGCCCTGGAGTTACCTCTGCTGTCTCGCTGCGAGGCTGCATTCAGCAGTGTCTGTGTCAGTCACGGCTGAATGCAAGCCTCGCAGGACGCCGGAGCTATGGATTACGTCGCAGCTTTGTTTCAGGAGGGGTTAATAAAAGGGTGAACGAGGCTTGTTTGTGTTTTATTTAAAATAAAGGATTTTTCGGTGTCTGTGTTTTTTCACTTTACTTACGGGTTGAACATGTCAGCTGTCTCATAGACGCTGCCATGATCAAGCCTGGAGTTAGTGGCGGCGATCCGCCACCATTAACTCCTTGTATTACCCTGACTGCCACTGCTACACGGCTGCAGGAAGAGCCGGGGACACTCCGGTAGTGCCGCATAATGCATGCGACAGTGCCGGGGCAGCTGCGGCTGATATTCTCGGCTGCGGGAGGGGGAGTGAGGCGCG
Organism: Anomaloglossus baeobatrachus; assembly: GCF_048569485.1. Classification (NCBI taxonomy): domain Eukaryota; kingdom Metazoa; phylum Chordata; class Amphibia; order Anura; family Aromobatidae; genus Anomaloglossus; species Anomaloglossus baeobatrachus. Next base: position 494,861,469 of record NC_134354.1, read on the forward strand.
GGACATTAACCCTGCCCCTCTCCCTCCCCAGCCTGAGAATACCAGGCCCCCGCTGTGTGTTTACCTCGGCTGGACGGTAAATATACAGCGGAGCCCACGTGTTTTTTTTTCTATATTTCCGTTTGCTTTCTATGTGTGTTCTATGTGTCTGTGTTCTATGTCTGTGATGTCTGTGTCTGTCTGTGATGTGTGTGTGTTTACTCTCTGCACGGCTTCCTCTTCCTGTAATGACATCACTTCCCTGCAAAACCGCAGACAGGCGATGTACATTACCGGAGGCAAACTGCGAAATACCGCAGGGAATAACGCAGGAAAACGCAGTGAACTGCACAGAATTTGCTGCCTGCGTTATTCCCTGCAGGATCTTACGATTACATTGGAGTCAATGGAGTGAAATCCCGCAGCGATGTGTGGAAAAGAATTGACATGCAATTGTTTTTGCTGCGGGAATCCTGCAGCAAAACATGCAGCTGTCAAAATCCGCCTAGTGCGCACAGGATTTTTTTTTCCCATAGGTTTTGCTGGTGATTCACTGCAGAGATGTTATGAACATTTTCTGCAGCGAAACATGCAGCAAATCCACAGAAAATCCGCGGCAAAATCCGGTAAGTGCGCACAGGGCCTTAAACTAAAAATGTCTAAAGATGCTACAGATTTTTAGACAGCTAAACCATATGATATATCTATCATAGAATTCAGCAAATTTATTTGATTAGAATTGCAATCTACTCAAATTTTACAATCATCCATATTCTCCAGAATGTGGACTTTTTGTAATTCAATCCATGTGAATTTAGCAAGATAGTGACTGCCAAAGAGTAAAAAGAATGGTTAAAAAAATATTAATACCCACTTTACCTCTCACCTCCCGATAACTTGGCTGTATTGTTCTCGCCACCTCTTTTTAATGCTACAGTGCACTGAGATCTGGGGCCTTTTTATGCTAGGTCGTGACATCATGATGGGCTTTGTGACCTTACAATTGGAACACTAGTTTGGGATGTTTGCCTTGACTAGGCTTGGGACATCATCGCACATGCACGGGGACATCCCGGGGTCAGTGGCTGTCAAAAGTCTAAACCTAGCATGAATATTTCTGAAGTTTCAACTCATGGCCTTGGTAAAAAGAGATGCAGAGGACCCTACAGGTGACAGTGAGCACCAGGGATTAGCAGTGAGGTGAGTGTTGGTTGTATTCTTTTCTGCATCTTATGTAATTCCAACTAAGGCATTGAGGTGAAGTTAACAATAGTTAAAATAGTCAATAACTAGAGAATAGCAGTATTTAAATCTTAAGAAATGTACAAGCTGGTCAGCAATATTACTCAGTATATTATTATTATTATTATTTATTTAGTTATTTATTTAAAATTTATTATAGCGCCATCAATTCCATGGCGCTTTACATGTGAAAGGGGTATACATAATACGGCAAGTACAATAATCATAAACAATACGAGACACAGACAGGTACAGGAGGATAGAGGTCCCTGCCCGCGAGGGCTCACAGTCTACAAGGGATAGGTAAGGATACGGTAGGTTAGGGTGGAGTTGATTGTGCGGCGCTGTATCAGACTGAGGGTTACGGCAGGTTGTAGGCTTGTCGGAAGAGGTGGGTCTTCAGGTATATCACAAAACAGTAAAGAAATTGAACTATGCTACATTTTTTGGTTCAGGAAACTCTTCCAATCCTATAAGAAACGTTTATGTAAATTATAATTTTCCATGTCAAATAACTGGCATGTCTAGAGTATCACCATTTGAGCACCTGGTAATCCAATTGAAGCTCACAACCTGAGAGTTGTTTAATGTCTTTTGCTTTTTCTTGTGGTGTCAGGGACTCTTCTTCCTGCTTGTGCTGCTCTGTTTAGACTGGGAATGACATTCATTAGTATTTTCCTGCATATGTTGACTCCATGGACCCTGCATCTGACCCAGAAATATGTGAATTCTAAAATAGTTTTCGTGCATAGTCCAAAATTGGCCCTTAAGCGCCATTCAACTTCACGTTGAATACAGGTCTATGGAAGTGAACCTGGGAATGCTTCTTAGAGGTTGCTGAGCCTTACTTGTGTATCTATTTCACTTTTGGATCCATTACATGTGGATCCATTGTAGTTGTGCATCTATTGCACACTTACACGCTTCACATTTAACAGAAACTCCATTAATGGTTGATTGACTATGCAACTACCAAATCTTTAATGGACAATATCCATTTCTTATAAACATATGTAGGCAGTGTGAATAATCTGTGATACTATATTGTTAAACATCCTAATTGGTTTAGTGATGTTATCTCACCTCCTTTCCTTTATCTGAGTCCCTAAATTGCACAATGGCTCTAAAATCATAGGCTTCAAATGATAACAAACTCTATTTCCCTAAGAATGATAAGGTGTGGTGATCACCAATCTGGTAGCGCAAACTCATCTCTCTTAACATTCTTTCTTCAAAGTAGACAGAGTACCTATGTGGGGTACCCATACGGCTGAATTAAACTCTTTAACAAGTTTGGTTCATAGACTTGGCAATCTGATCCATGGATAGAATAAAAACTGAAACTTTGTTCATTTTCAATGATGTCCAGCAGATACTCTGAGTGACATTATTGTCGTGTTATAGTCCATTATCAACTGCAATGAGTTGAAGGTTTACCCCCTCCCATGTGGGCAAGGTAAAAACCCTGTATGGAAGAAACTTTGCAAAGAAGAAAGCAGGGTAGTCTTTCCTTAACAGTTTGGCCAAATCTTGTAACTTGTGTACAATCAGTTTAGTTTCTACCATCAGGATTTTTTCAACAGATGTTCCTTCATCTGGGGTGATAAAACTTACTTAACAAATGGATATAATGGTGGCATAAACCTCTGTAGTGCCAGAATCAGGTTTGTCATCTGCTAGGTTATATTCATCAGCCATAGCAGCACTTATCAAGTCTGCATAGCTCTCCATCAAAGGAAATCTTCAAGTGGAAGATGGATAAATATATAGCTGGGATGATTTAGGAAAACCTTCACTCAGAGGGGGTTGGACCCAATGGCCCTTGAGGTCCTTTCCAACTCTACCATCCTATGAATCTATGAAAGAGTTTGAACCACAGTTATGTTTTCCCGTTGCAATGTTGACTCATCTAACACAGTGGAATTTCACCTTTTAGCTGATGGCCACCTATAAATCCTGCCATGTTGACTACTTTTAAACAGCCAGTAGCTAAGAAGCAACTATGTTACTAGCTCAGAAATATTTTAAATCTTCATATATACCCAAAGATAGAAACCAGATTAATAAGCACATTAAATTTAACAGATCTTATAATCTCAATTACTTACACTTTACCAACAGTGGTGCTTTTTGCTTTTCCTGATTCTTTTCAGATGAATCAGAATAGTATGGAATTGTCTATACTTAGACTACATTCCTACAATAGGCGTTTAGTGAGTTTTTGATGTTAGGAATTTGCAATGTGTTCACAAGTTGCATTTTTGCTGCAACTTTTTGCAGTTTTTTCATAAGTTTTATGCAAATTTAAAGCTGCTATTTACAGTACCAGCAAAAGCTATGAGAGTTCAGAAATCTCATGCACACAATAGCTTTTTTTTCCTTACTGAATTGAAAAACTGCTGCCTTTTTGAAAGAAGCAGTATGTCAATTATTTCAGTGTTTTTACAGTGTTTTTTGCAGTGTTTTTTTCAAATTGAAATCAATGAGAAAGTGCACAACTGTCATAGTGAAATTATAAAATTCATAAGACATCTCTGACCTCTAGAGAGGACATATCCACCCCCACAATGAACATATTGAATTACATTTAGCTAGTGAGAAACAAACTAATTAAAACTGAAGGAAGAAAGGTAGAAGTAACACTACATCTACAGTCATGGCCAAAAGTTTTGAGAATGCTACAAATATTAATTTTTACAAAGTCTACTGCTTAAGTTTTTCTAATGGCAATTTGCATATACTCCAGAATGTCATAAAGAGTGATCAGCTTAACAGCAATTACTTGCAAAGTCAATATTGGCTAAGAAAATGAACTTTAACCCCCAAAACACATTTCAACAGCATTGCATTCCTGCCTTAAAAGGAGCAGCTAACATTGTTTTAGTGATTGTTCCATTAACACAGGTGTGGGTGTTGATGAGGACAGGGCTGGCGATCAATCAGTCATGATTAAGCAAGAATGACACCACTGGACATTTTAAAAGGAGGCTGGTGCTTGGTATCATTGTTTCTCTTCAGTTAACCATGGTTATCTCTAAAGAAACATGTGCAGCCATCATTGCTCTGCACAAAAATGGCCTAACAGGAAAGAGCATCGCAGCTACAAAGATAGCACCTCAGTCAACAATCTATCGCATCATCAAAAACTTCAAAGAGAGAGCTTCCATTGTTGCCAAAAAGGCTCCAGGGTGCCCAAGAAGGACCAGCAAACACCAGGACCGTATCTTAAAACTGTTTCAGCTGCGGGATCGGACTACCAGCAGTGCCGAGCTAGCTCAGCAATGGCAGCAGGCTGGTGTGAGTGCTTCTGCACGCACTGTGAGGTGGAGACTCTTTGAGCAAAGCCTGGTTTCAAGGACGGCAGCAAAGAAGCCACTTCTCTCCAGAAAAAACATCAGGGACCGACTGATATTCTGCAAAAGGTACAGGGAGTGGACTGCTGAGGACTGGGGTAAAGTCATTTTCTCAGATGAATCCCCTTTTCGATTGTTTGGGACATCTGGAAAACAGCTTATTAGGAGAAGAAGAGGTGAGTGCTACCACCAGTCTTGTCTCATGCAAACTGTTAAGCATCCTGAAACGATTCATGTGTGGGGTTGCTTCTCAGCCAAGAGCATTGGCTTACTCACAGTCTTGCCTAAAAATACAGCCATGAATAAAGAATGGTACCAGAATGTCCTCCAAGAGCAACTTCTCCCAACTGTCCAAGAGCAGTTTGGCGCCCAACAATGCCTTTTCCAGCATGATGGAGCACCTTGCCATAAAGCAAAGGTGATCACTAAATGGCTCATGGAACAAAACATAGAGATTTTGGGTCCATGGCCTGGAAACTCCCCAGATCTTAATCCCATTGATAACTTGTGGGCAATCATCAAGAGACGGGTGGACAAACAAAAACCAACAAATTCTGGCAAAATGCAAGCATTGCTTATGCAAGAATGGACAGCTATCAGTCAGGATTTGGTCCAGAAGTTGATTGAAAACATGCCAGGGAGAATTGCAGAGGTCCTGAAGAAGAAGGGTCAACACTGCAAATATTGACTTGCTGCATTAACTCATTCTAGCTGTCAATATAACCTTTTGGTACTCATAATATGATTGCAATTATATTTCTGTATGTGATGTAAACATCAGACAAACACAATTAAAAAACCAGAGGGCAACAGATCATGTGAAAATATAATTTTGGTGACATTCTCAAAACTTTTGGCCATGACTGTAGCCCCTGTTCCTCTAGAACCCCCTGGTGTGGACAGGTAATTACAGCAGAGGAATACTTGGGAAAGAGAGACCAAGACTGAGCTTCATTTATGCAGAGCGTTAGAACTGCCTTCCTCTTATATAAGCTTCCTCTCATTAAAACATCTTTAATGGACACTTTGTCTTCGATGTTCAAATATAAATATTAGGGTTTTGGATTGATTTGATATTTATGGGAGATAGATATTTGATGTTGTAGCTAAAGGACAAAGAGAATGCATTCATTCACATCACCATAAGGAAAAACCCCTCCAACTTAATCTTGGTTAAATTAATGATACTATACATACCATTTTTCATCTCTAAAGAAAGAAAATCGAGATAAAAAATATGATATTGATATCTTCCACCTTTGTCCTCCATGGGGTGAAAATTTCTTGTAAGTTGGGATCTACTAAAATTCTGAATTGCTGAGCACGTCCCACAAACAGCCCCTCAAGAGCTCATCAAGGCTAGATATGTGGGAGTAACTTTGATCTAATAAAAAGTAGAAATTGGATTTGGTCCCTTGTCAGTCCTTGGAAGGCACTGCATGCTGTGGGTTCTGTCCATTTTTTTTCCTAAGGAACATCTCCCTCTAAGTTATTTTAGTGATATCAGGTTTAGTAATTTTATTTTCTTTGTCCCTTTTGTTTTATGTGATTGTAAATGCTGTATTGTTTTGTTCCCTTTTGTGACATCTTTTGTATATTTTTATAAACACTACTTATTGTTGGAATAAAAATATAAACTTTAATAGCTTTATTCCTCTTGCGCTATAAACCTCATCCCTGAAGCAATTCACTAACTGTAACGGGTGTCCAATAAACCTGTAAAGCAATTGGTGGTGGCAGCTAGTAGAAGTTCCTTTTGTTATTATGTAGTTCGCATTTTGGAAAAAAATAAAAAAAACTCACCAGAAAAAGCCATTAGACAACAAAGGTGAAATGCCAAATGCACTCGCAGGATGCAGCCAGCCCTTTATGATAAAGGTGGAGATTAACACAGGTGCAGATTACCGTTAATACAACATCTCACAGCCTACCATATCTTGGATGGGGTGGTTGCTGGTATTAAACATGCACCCTAATGATAAGGTTTGCATAGAGTGCCAGTCACACAGGTATGTGTGATTCACAGTATCTGGCTTACAGCCTATTGATGAGGCCCATACTATTAGAGTGCATTTGCCATTGACCCTTATTGGCTAATGGCTTTTTCTGGTGAGTTTTTTTTATTTTTTTCTGAATTTATGTCCTTTGCGATTAATTATTTTGAATATACTGTAGGGACTCATAAGCGTGGGAACCCTCGATGATTGGGTTACGAACTTACGTATTTTGGTCAAAATATGGACGTATACTTCACTTTATTAATTATCATTTTATATAATTTTCTATTGCACAATTTTCTGTAGGATGCAGCCGAGCCCTTTGGGGTGTCTGTCCTGTGTGTGGAAGCACTTATATAGTTCTGGGCAGCCTGCTTGATCTATAGTTGGCATCTATAGGCTGTAAGCTAGATGGGGGCAGAGTCATACTATAGCTTATGTGCTCCTCAGACCCACTAATGATAAAGCTGAGAGACTTACACTAACATTTCAGGTAAACAAAATCATACTTTGAGATAATAGATGCAGGGCTGAATTCTCTGATTTAACTTTTATAGTGTGCTGTCTTCAAGTTACATAGTAAAAACGTCCTGACAGAATCTGTTTAACCCCTTAACGACCGCGGGCCGTAAAATTACGTCCTTGCGGTCATAATGTTACTGCCCGCGGTCTGCCGGCAGCATCATGCTGCGATTGGCACACATCTCAGCTGATTTTCACAGCTGAGATGTATGCCTGCTAGACACGAGCAGAATTGTTGTCTGCTCGTGCAGTTTAACCCCTTATATGGCGCTGTCAATATGTGACAGCGCCATTATAAGCGCGATCGCGGTAAACATTTACTTACCGCCCGATACCGGAAGTAACGTGACGCGATCACGTGACTCCCGATAGTTGTCATGGTAGCACAGGGTCATGTGCTGACTCCTGTACTACACCTGACTTGCTTTAACTTTCGCTGTGCCAGCGGCACAGCGAAAGAGAAAGAGAGCGTATCTGCTGTTTACAGCCTTGTAGCTGTGATCAGCAGATACTGCAGAGCGATTGGAATGCTGATTACAATAGCCCTCTAGGGGGACTAGTAAAATAAAAAAAAAGGAAAAAAAAAGTTTTAAAAAATTAAAAAAAAACAAAAAAACCTAAAAGTTCAAATCACCCCCCATTCGCCCCATTGAAAATTAAAGGGTTAAAAAAATAAAAAATATACACACATTTGGTATCGCTGCGTTCAGAAACGCCCGATCTATCAAAATATGAAATCAATTGATCTGATCAGTATACGGCGTAGTGGCAAAAAAATTCCAAACGCCAAAACGATGTTTTTTTGTCGCCACAACTTTTGCGCAAAATGCAATAAGAGGCGATCAAAACGTAGCATCTGCGCAAAGATGGTACCGTTAAAAACGTCAGCTCGAGACGCATAAAATAAGCTATCACTGAGCCATAGATCCCGAAAAATGATAATGCTACGGGTCACGGAATATTGCGTAAAACGTGCGCCACTTTTTCGGAGAAACTTCGATTTTTTTTTAACCCCTTATATAAAAGTAAACCTATACATGTTTGATGTCTACGAACTCGCACTGACCTAAGACATCACACCCATACATCAGTTTTACCATATAGTGAACACAGTGAATAAAATATCTCAAAAACCATAGTGCTATTGCACTTTTTTTGCAATTTTTCTGCATTTGGAATTTTTTTGCCGTTTTCTAGTACACTATATGGTATAACTGATGGTTTCATTTAAAAGTACAGCTCGTTCCGCAAAAAATAAGCCCTCACATGACCATGTTGACTGAAAAATAAAAAAGTTACGTCTCAGAAAAAGAATGGCGAAAAAAAAAACGGAAAGCGAAAAATCGGCCGGTCGTGAAGGGGTTAATCCACCATGTATCAATCCGTTCATCCCTAGTCATTACC